>NC_058134.1:118545784-118607905 GCF_016433145.1 Gracilinanus agilis | reverse complement strand
TAGCAGTACCAGATATTAAACTATACTATAAAGCAGCAGTCATCAAAACAATAAGATACTGGCTAAGGACAGAGAGGAGGATCAGTGGAATAGATTTGGGCTTAATGATGTCAGCAAGACAGTGTATGATAAACCCAAAGAGCCCAACTTTTGGGACAAAAATCCACTATTTGACAAAAACTGCTGGGAAATTTGGAAAACAATATGGGAGAGATTAGGCTTAGATCAACATCTCACACCCTACACCAAGATAAATTCAGAATGGGTGAATGACTTGAATATAAAGAGGGAAACCATTAAGAAATTAAGTGAACACAGAATAGTATATTTGTTAGATCTCTGGGAAAGAAAAGATTTTAAAACCAAGCAAGAGTTAGAGAAAATTAAAAAATGTAAAATAAATGATTTTGATGATATAAAACTAAAAAGCTTTTGTACAAACAAAAACAATACAGCCAAAATCAGAAGGGAAACAACAAATTGGGAAAAAATCTTCATAACGAAAAACTCTGACAGGGGTCTAATTACTCAAATATACAAGGAGTTAAATCAATTGTATAAAAAATCAAGCCATTCCCCAATTGATAAATGGGCAAGAGACATGAATAGGCAATTTTCAGATAAAGAAATCAAAACTATCAATAAGCACATGAGAAAGTGCTCTAAATCTCTAATAATTAAAGAAATGCAAATCAAAACAACTCTGAGGTATCACCTCACACCTAGCAGATTGGCTAAAATGACAGAAGGGGAGAGTAATGAATGTTGGAGGGGATGTGGCAAAATTGGGACATTAATGCATTGCTGGTGGAGCTGTGAACTGATCCAGCCATTCTGGCTGGCAATTTGGAATCATGCTCAAAGGGCTATAAAAGAATGCCTGCCCTTTGATCCAGCCATACCATTGCTGGGTTTGTACCCCAAAGAGATCATAGATAAACAGACTTGTACGAAAATATTTATAGCTGCGCTTTTTGTGGTGGCAACAAATTGGAAAAGGAGGGGATGTCCTTCAATTGGGGAATGGCTGAACAAACTGTGGTATATTTGGGTGATGGAATACTATTGTGCTAAAAGGAATAATAAACTGGAGGAGTTCCAGGCGAAGTGGAGAGACCTCCGGGAACAGATGCAGAGTGAAAGAAGCAGAGCCAGAAGAACATTGTACACAGAGACTGATATACTGCGGTAAAATTGAATGTAATGGACCTCTGTACCAGCAGCAATACAATGACCCAGGACAATTCTGAGGGATTTATGGTAAAGAATGCTACCCACATTCAGAGGAAGCACTGCAGGAGAGGAAACATATAAGAAAAACAACTGCTTGAACGCATGGGTCGGGGTGGACATGATTGAGGTTGTGGACTCGAAACTACCACACCAATGCAACTACCAACAATTTGGAAATTGGTCTTGATCAAGGACACATGATAAAACTAGTGGAAATTTGCATCGGCCATGGGTGGGGGAGTGCAGGGGGCGAAGGGGAAAGGAGGAGCATTAATCATGTAACCATGTTAAAAATGAATATTAATAAATGTTTGAAAAAAAAAAGAATCTACATGCTAAGGGCAGCTGGGTAATTCTGTGGATTGAGAGTCAGGCCTAGAGATAGGAAGTCCTAGGTTCAAATCTGACCTCAGACACTTCCTAGCTGTGTGGCCCTGGACAAGTCACTTAACCTCCAATGCCTAGCCCTTACCACTCTTCTGCCTTGGAACCAATACATAGTATTGATTCTAAGATAGAAGGTTAGGGTTTAAAAAAAATTGAATACAATACTCCAGATGTGTTCTGACAAAGCCAAATAAGAAGGACTATTAACTCTTTATTCTCAGAAGTTATACACTTAATGAAACCCTAGATCAAATTAGTTTTTTTAAGCTTTGGAATCATACTACTGATTGATAGTGCACTTGCAGATCATAAAAACCACTGGATCTGTTTCAGATAAACTTCTAACTACTGCTGCACCAACTTTGTACTTCTGAAGTTGAATTTTTGCACCCAAATATAAAAATTTCCATTTATCTCTGTTGAATTTCATAATCTTAGATTTACTCCAATAACCTGGCTTGTCAATATCCTCTTGGCTTCATCACTCAGTGTGTTAGCTATCTAATACAAATTTATACCACCTGAAAATTAGAAAAGCAGAGAATTCATACCATTAGTCAAATGATTAATAAAACCAGAAGACAGATAAACAGAGACCTTCTAGATCTAGGTTACTCTACTAGATCTAGATATCCTGAGCCAGGCTGGCATCAAATCATTACACCTATCCTTAAGTCACTCAATCACTTCTAAATTCATCTACTAATATCATCATCTAATTTATGTTGTTTCAACAAGAAGAGAAATACTTCCATCAAATTACATACTAATACCTTAGTATGCTACATTTATAGCATCCCCTAATTTAACAGTTTTAACAAAAAAGGAAATATAATTCATCTGTAAATAAATAAAATTATGAAACTTGATTAGTAATTTGTAATCACTACTTTCTTCTCTAGATAATCACTATTTTTTGAAAGTAGAGATTTTTTATATCATCACTGCAATAATATAATAGATATGATTTGTTATACATATGCAATAAATTATAATATGCTTAACCAAAAGAAACAAATTTTCACATTACATATGTTCAAAAATATAGGTCTCATTCTCCCTCCATCTTCTCCCACAAGAAGGAAGGTACTAAATGGTCAAAAGATATGAAGGGGAGAAATCAAAGCCTTATATATATAATTATAATGAAAAATTAGTTTAAATTATTATTTATTAAAGAAATGTAAACTAAGGAAACTCTTAAGATATCTCAAACCTATCAGATTGGCCAAAATGATGAAGGGTAAAAAGACAAATGTTAGAAAGGATGTGGGAAAACAGGGACAATAACACATTGTTGGGGGAACTGTAAACAGGATTTATACTCAAAAAGTTATAAAACTGCACCAACACACATACACACACACACACACACACACACATCATATCTGGACCTAGAAATATAACTATTAGGTTTATTTCCTAAGGTGATCAAGGAAAAATGAAAAGAAACTATATGTTCTAAAATATTTAAAACAGCTCTTTTTGTGGTGGCAAAGAACTGGAAACTGAAGGGATTCCATCCATCAATTGGGAAAATACTGAACAAGTCGTTCTATATGACTATAATAAATACTATTGGGCCATAAAAAATGATAAACAAGATAATCACAAATAAACCTCGAAAGTCTAATATAAAGTGAGACAAAATGAAGTGATCAGAACCAGGAGAACTGTGAATGACTAATGATTTCTTTAAAGATTCATTCTAGAAATTTCCCAAAGTTTTGGGACTATTCTCCTCCCAGTTTTGAAATTTGGAACATCTGCCGTCTCTAATTATGTGGAACTTCTTTCATTGTACCTTTCTAAATCATGCCACTTATACTCTTTTCTACCTCTCTTTTTTCTCTTTCACCCCAAACCTCAGACTGTCCATGGAACTAATCTGGGTTCTAACATTTGATCTATCTTTCTTTTATCTTGCCTGAATCCAGGCATTGATATTATGTCCTATCCACTAGTTCCATACTATACTATTTCATATTGTGGCCACTATTGTTTTTCCTCTTCCTTTAAGGAAAATCAACTCCTTCAGGGCAATGAGTGTCTTGTTTGCTTGTACTGTAACCCAACACTCAGTACAATGTTTACCATGCATTAAGTGCTTAATAAATGCACTATTTGTCACAGATAGTGGTTCAGCAAAGACATTCTCACCAGTTGACTATCACATAATTTAGGGACTTTGGAAGCTAAAATAGTACAGTGGATACAGTGCTGTGTCTTAAGTCAAGATGACCTGAGTTCAAATCCAGTTTGAGACACTTAAAAGATGTCTTTTAGGAAACCATTTAGTTTCTTCAACTGTAAAATGGGGATAATGAAAGCACCTACCTCTTAGTTTTGTAGTGATGATCAAATGAGATAACCTTTGTAAAACTCTTAGCATAGTAAGTCATAAATAGTAGGCAGTATATACAGTCACTATTGTTACCATTATTATTGTTATTCGAAATTCATCAAAGTCAATTAGATGTTGTTCTCTACTTGCCTTCTAACTTACCTTGGGTTACAGATGTTGTTAGTCATATTTTATCTCTTACTTTCAGTAGAAAGATCATTTTCTTTGACAAAATACAAAAACTAGTAAGTAGTTTTGACTTCTCCATTTTGAATTATGCCATCTATCTATTAAGCAAGTTTGTCTTTTGGGTTTGTTTGTTTTTTTAATTCTACTGTTATCACCAAGCTTTCAAAGGAGGGGGGGAAGGGGGAAGGGAAAAAAAAACCGAAGCTTTTTTCTTGTCCTTTATTGGCTTTCCCAGGTAGGTTTTGTCCATTTGAGCTTCTTCTCACCATATTTATGGTACCATAACATATGGTTCTCTTTATCTTCTGTCTCCAGTCCTTGCTTAATTCTTCTGTACATATTTAAATATCTAAATTGGTGATTACCTTGTGCAGCCAATAATGTCAAAGAACTTCCATTTCCCCCCCGCCCCCATCATTAATTGCCCTTTGTGAATTTAGATTTTCATTCCTGAGTTTCCCATACTTATTATACTGACTTCCACTATAGAATTCATTCATGGGATCCTACCTATCCTTCACTAGAACCACTGAAATGTGCTATTCCATAATGTAGGGAATATATCAGATTATGTCCAGCTTTCCTCTGTAATGTACTCTACAAAGGGTGTTCACTTCTCCCAAAGTTCCTTATGATTTCTGCCTCTTCTTTAAAACTGTTACACTGTTTCAGAAATGGTTTATCCACACCTTTCACAGATCTCTTCTGGATACTAGTGTTCACATTCATATTTGTCATTAGTATTTCTAAAGCACTTACCAACTTTATTGTGAAATATTCTATATCAGTTCTGTAAGTAAATAGCTAACTGTTTGGAAATTAAATAATTTTTCAAAAGCACTAACTACATAATGAAAGAGTTTATTACCTAAGTGGAACCTTAGTACTATTAACCAGAAAATGTTAATTCAATTGCAAAAAGAGATAAATTACTCTAAAAGAATAAGTTCCCCTCATTAGGATCAGCTTTATTAACGGAAATTACAAGCCATATTTATTTCTAACTTTTTAGTCAGTTTTACAAAGACAGTATTTTATCAATAGTAGTTATTCTTTGGGACTAAAAAAGCAAAAATGGAGAAAACTGAATATTTTATATGTACACATACATACGTAAATAAAAATAAAATACACACACATAAAGTTCTTTTAGACTAGAAAAATCCCCAATACTTACAAGTAGAAAGTATAAAGCAAAGGAGTCCAAAATGAACCAGCTAAAATGAAAGTGCATGAATAATTCAGTAAATAGATATTGCTCAAGTCATTTATACTATATTCTATTATAAAAGCTTGACTTCAAATTCCAAATGAGTTTAGAGCAAAAAGTACAAATTGTGTTAAATTTATATGAGTAAGGTGAAAAGTTCACATGATTTTTGCCTTTAAAAAAATAAATAATGGGGGCAGCTGGGTGGCTCAGTGGATTGAGAGCCAGGCCTAGAGACCTGAGGTCCTAGGTTCAAATCTGGCCTCAGACACTTCCCAGCTGTGTGACCCTGGGCAAGTCACTTGCCTACCCTTACCACTCTTCTGCCTTGGAGCCAATCTATGAACTGATGTAGAAACAGAACAAAGAAATCAATATGCCCCCAAACTATAATAATACAAATGAAAAGTTGCCTATAACTAAATCCAAGTATGCTTTATCAAAAACAAGTGAAGACGGGCAGCTGGGTAGCTCAGTGGAGTGAGAGTCAAGCCTAGAGACAGGAGGTCCTAGGTTCAGATCCGACCTCAGACACTTCCCAGCTGTGTGACCCTGGGCAAGTCACTTAACCCCCACTGCTAGCCCTTACCACTCTTCTGCCTTGGAGCCAATACACAGGACAGAAGGCAAGGGGTCAAAAAAAAAATAAACAAGCAAATAAATAAATAAACAAGAGAGCAAACAAACAAACAAATATGGTACTGGCTAAGAGACAGAAAGGAGGATCAATGGAATAGACTTGGGTAAATGTCCACAGCAAGACAGTGTATGGAAAACCCAAAGATCCCAGCTTTAGGGATAAAAACCCACCATTTGATGAAATCTGCTAGGAAAATTGGAAAACAGTATGGGAGAGTTTAGGTTTAGAACAACATCTCACATCCTATACCAAGAGAAATTCAAAATGGGTAAATGATTTAAATATAAAGAAGGAAACTATAAGTAAATTAGGTAAAAATAGAATAGTATACCTATCAGATCTATGGGAAAGGAAAGATTTTTTTTAATTTGGAAATTTAATTAATTTAGAATATTTTTACATGGTTACATGACTCATGTTCTTTCCCTGCTCTCCTCCTACTCCCTTCCCATAGCCAACGCGCAATTCCACTTGGTTTTGCAATTGTCATTGATCAAGACCTATTTCCATATTATTGATATTTGCACTATGGTGCTCCTTTAGAGTCAGTATCCTCAATCATATCCCCCTCGACTCATGTGATCAGTCAGTTGTTTTTCTTCTGTTTCTATTCCCACAGTTCTTCCTCTGAATGTGGACAGCATTCTTTCTCATAAGTCCCTCAGAACTGTCTTGGGTCATTGCATTGCTGCTAGTAAAGAAGTCCATTACATTCAATTTTACCACAGTGTATCCATCTCTGTGTACAATGTTCTCCTGGTTCTGCTCCTTTCACTCTGCATCAATTCCTGAAGGTCACTCCAGTTCAAATGGAATTCCTCCAGTTCATTATTCCTTTGAGCAAAATAGTATTCCATCACCAACAGATACCACAATTTGTTCAGCCTTTGCCCAATTGAAGGGCATCCCCTCATTTTACAGTTTTTTGCCACCACAAAGAGCGCAGCTATAAATATTTTTTTATGTCTTTTTCCCTATGATCTCTTTGGGGTACAAACCCAGCAATGGTATGGCTGGATCAAAGGGCAGGCAGTCTTTTAAATCCCTTTCAGCATAGTTCCAAATTGCCATCCGGAATGGTTGAATTAATTCACAACTCCACCAGCAGTGCATTAATGTCCCAATTTTGCCACATCCCCTCCAACATTCATTACTCTCCCTTTCTTTCATTTTAGCCAATCTGCTAGGTATAAGGTGGTACCTCAGAGTTGTTTTGATTTGCATTTCTCTAATTATTAGAGATTTAGATCACTTTCTCATGTGCTTATTGATAGTTTTGATTTCTTTATCTGAAAGTTGCCCATTCCTGTCCCTTGCCCATTTATCAATTGGGGAATGGCTTGATTTTTTGTACAATTGATTTAGCTCCTTATAAATTTGAGTAATTAGACCTCTGTCAGAGGTTTTTGTTACAAAGATTTTTTCTCAATTTGTTGCTTCCCTTCTAATTTTGGTTGCATTGGTTTTGTTTGTACAAAACCTTTTTAATTTAATGTAATCAATATTATTTATTTTACACTTTGTAATTTTTTCTAACTCTTGCTTGGTCTTAAAATTTTTCCTTTCCCAAAAATCTGACAAGTATACTATTCTGTGTTCATGTAATTTACTTATAGTTTCCTTCTTTATATTCAAATCATTCACCCATTCTGAGTTTATCTTGGTATTGATCTTTCCCATACTGTTTTGGAAACAGAAAACTCAAGTGTTTGAGTTTGAAATGCATAGCTGGCAAAAAGAATAAAGAGGCAAGAGCAACAAATTCAAGAGATATATCAATTCTACTGAGTAGGTAACAATAGTGCCAAAGCTAGGAAGAAAGACCACAACATGGCTGACATAATGAAAGAACTAAAGAAAGGTGGAGAGTCTGAAGATTACAGAGACAATAGTGAATATGTTAAGGGAAAATGAAGCAAAGGGAGAGGAAAAGGAGAGGAAAAAGAATAGGAAGGCATGACAAGCAAAGGAAATTTTAGAATTCTATATCATAGAGTTAGAGGTATTAAAATGAAGGTTAACATCATACTTAGAAGTGATTAAGGTAACCTGAAGATGAATTAGGCAATGTCTGATGAACTTGGACAAGATAGTTTTTTTAAATCAAATGAAGAGAGCATAATATCTGAAAAAGCATTTATAATAAATGAATTGAATGTAGTGAAGATGTTTTGAGTCATATAGGTTTGTAAGTAACAAATTTAAAGCTGGCCTAGATGGATCCTCTAAAAATCCAATCTAATCATCAAATATCAATGAAATTGAATCCTTCTAATAATACTTCATTATAAATAATCATAAATTATTGTTGCTGATCACACCAGTATTTTCTTAGAGTTTGGTATTCTCTCAGTAAATCACATTCTGCCTAAAGCTATATAGTTCCCTCATATTATTTCAGAATCATTTAAAATGACTCATTTTTCTATTAAAATGATGAATGAGCTAAATGAGGTATGTAATAAATAGTGCAGGTTTGTAAACAGATTCCTTCTCTCTGGAGAGTGCAGGCCTTAATTCATTTAGTAATTCTGTCCAATGATATTTTCAAGAGAAGTCATCCTGAAAATATACTTAGTTAAGAACTTAACATATCATATTTGGAAGAAATGGTCAAAGTATTCAATGAACAGAACAATTCTGAGATATATAAAAATAAAAATTCCAAAAAAGGTAAACTTCAGGAAGAACAACTAGGCACATAAAAAAAGAATATAATTCAGTCTTACTTAGGAGACTGTGCTAAGCAATTAAAATAAATGTGTGCACTAAGAGAGGGATGTTGGAGAAGGGGAGGGAAAGAACATGAATCATCTAACTACGGAAAAATTTTCTTAATTCAAAAAAATTTAATGAAAAAATCAATGAATGCAGTAAGAAAAAAATTCAATGTCATATACAACTATATCTCCTAAATTAATTCACTATTATGTCAGAAAAGAATGGTCAATAATCCAAAAAGAAGCAATGTACACCTGAAATGAAATCTTAGAGAGTGAACATTACTGCTGATCTATTTACTATTGAATTCCAAGAATACCCACAACTATATACATATTGAAAAATATAGCCTCAAAAAGTATATAAAGTGACAACATCCAGATTCAATTTCCCACAATGAAAGCATGAAAATCTTACTGAAAAAGCAAAGGTAATTCCTTGGGTGCTGCTATCATAAACATGGGATTTTGTGCAATGCATTTTATCTTTGGTTTCTATAAACTGTTGCTCCTGATTTTAAGGAGAACACAGGAAGAGAAGAAGCATTTTTACATAGAGCCAATTTACTATGTCCTGAGTACTATGCTATACACTTTAATAAATATTATATCTCATTTGATCTTCACAATAACCCAGCAAGTTAAGTGTTCCTATTATCACAATTTTACAGTTATGGAAGCTGATGCAGAGTTAAGTAACCTGACATAAGTCGCACAGTTATTAAGTGTCTGAGACCACATTTAAACTCAGGTCTTCCTAATGCCAAGCTCAGCACTCTATCCATTGCATCATCAGCTACCTCTGAAGAATTATGATGAATTTTTAAAATGTTACAGGTTAGAATAATGAACAATTTTTCTTTCACAGGGAAATAACTATATTATCATCTACCTGTCAATGAAACTCTTAGTGTCTTAAAGAAGGCTCATTTAATTCTAAGAGATGAAGCAAATGTGTTAACAATAAATGCCAGGTCATCATATATATGCTGGGTATTATGCTAAGTGCTTTTACATATAAGTAATCTATAGAATATAATTCAGTCTCTTCGTGCCAAATTCTGACACCCATGAAGAACCAACTGACAGAATGTCAAGCAACAACTTTTATGCCAGAATTACCACACATAAAAACTATAAACATCAACAGCCTAAAAAAACCTAATCACTTGTCAAAAGAAGTAGAGCTAGGGATTGTTTCCTAAAAAAACCTAAAACAAAATAATAAAATTACACATGTAAATAATGCTCAACTGATAGACACCAAATTAACTCAGTATAGTACAACTTCTGCTATTGGCAGACTTTTCATTTCTTCTACTTTTCTCCCAAATGTGGTTAACACACAACCATAACATCCCACAGTGAAACAACTCCCTATGATTTTCATTATGAAACCAGAAGCACACAATTCATATTTCATAAAAAGATATATTAAGGAAAGTATTAAGAAATGTATCCAATTTACTAAATTATTATAGGAGGAACAACTATTCAGATGCTCTAGATACACACACACACACACACACACACACACACACACACACACACAGAGCAAGGGAGCTTGGATCATTGCAAGCGAAAAACAGTGGAAATTTTCCAATTAATGAAAAAGCAAAGCAATAATGCTCCCTCTGGCCAATATTATCTGATATACGTCAATAAGACAGTGAAAAGAATTAAAAGCACAAATTGTATAAAGGTAAAAAAATCAGAAAAAAGGAATTTAAAAATTAAATCTATTAGCAAACAATGAAATAATTTACTTAAAAAACACCAGAATAATAAAAAAAACTGGCAATGATTGATGGCTTTAGTAAAGAAAAAGAATATAGAATAAATCCACAGTGGTGAAGCTATGGCATGTGTGCCAGAGGGGGTACTCAGAGTCCTCCCTGTGGGCAAATAAATCTTCACCCCAGCACAGATTTCTCCAGAGTTCATTACTAGAAAGCCAAAGATATGCACAGCCAAGCTGCTCCCCTCTCCCTCACTATGCATGTCTGAGAACATTTCTCACATCACTTGCCCTATATAAGGTTCACCATCACTGGAATAAATCCATAAAAAATATCTATTTCTATGTAGTTCTAAAACAACAACAAAATAATAAAAATTAAAAGAGATTCCACTCAAAATAAGTATAAACTGAACAATATTATTTCAGGGCTAAGTATCAGGGCACATTTAAGACTTGCATAAATTAAAAAAGTAAAAACTGCTCTACTATGGTTCCGGATTAAGATGGCGGCAGAGTAAAAAGCAGCTCCTTAATCTCTCCTAACCGAAGCATATAGGACTCCTCAAGGGGACATAAAAACAAATCCAGACGAATGAAGGGACCCCACAACAAGGTGTAGCATTGAAGGTACGTGGAATCGGGGCATTTCCATGCTATAAAGAGGTGAAACAGCTCTCACTAGAGCATAAGCTGAGCAACCCCCTCCCACCACCTACAATGCCAGGGCCAGCGTACAAGACTTAAAGCAGGTTTGGGGCACCCATTAAGTCATTGGCAGCTCCACCACTCCTGAGAGCAGGAAGACTTAGGACCCCAAGAGGCTAAAGAACGCACTGTATCAGCTGAAAACTTCTTAAAGGAAATGCTACATCTCTACCCAATAACCCAAAAGAAATTTGAGAGCATCCTAAGTGAAGAATGGACTCCTAAAAAGGGATCACCAATAAATCATTAATAAAAAGCAACATTTCTTTTCCTAACCAATAAAAAGTACTCCTCTGGAATATATTATAAATAAGTACATATAATTAAATTTAGATGGCTGATGTCTATTATAATTAAGATCAATCAAAAGGCATTTATTAAAACCTAAACATGTGGAAGGCATTGTTTCGAGTGAAAGGGTTATCAAGGTAAAAATTATTCAGTTTTTACACTTCACGAAAGGAGATAACTTGTTCACATCTAAGTATATTCAAAATAAATGCACAGTAATTTTTTGTTGGGGGGATAAGAGCAAATGGAGTGGAACAAGAAAGTCTAATTTCAGGAAGTAAAAAACTTCCTATATATGAACTTCTAAATATTACAATGTACAATCCCAAGAATCAGTGATACTGATATATTTTTCTTAAAATCTAGAAAGCATCGTAAGGCAATATCTTACACTTGCCTGTCAAACTTAAATGTTCAATTTTTGATGAGCAAAGTTTGTGGCAAGCAGGTTTTATTAGGGCCAGAAGAAAAATGTAAAAACATTATTTCATGGGTGATAGAGAAGACAGTAACACTTACTATTCTATATCTGCAACTTGGTTTTAAATTAACTTTTAAGACCTTGGACAAGCATACAACAGACAATTCAAAATCAATTTTGAGCATTTGCTTCAACCTAAACAAACACCCCCCCCCAAAAAAATTTTAAAACTAATAATGATTACAATTTTGTAGCTGAGCATTTAATAAAAATCCTTTTTGATAATGCAGCTATAGGTACGTAGCACTATTTATTAAGCAATTTTACAGAATTTTGTAACTTCTATACAAATGTACAAAATTTATAATTATAAACACACAAACTGACATTAACCTAAAAAGACTATCAAAAACCACACAAGATATTAAAATATAATGAACTGAAAATATAACATGCCCCACCCCCAACATACAGATATAAAGAAGAGCAAAACACACACACACACACACACACACACACACACACACACACACACACACGGTCTGTGCCTTCTAGGAACTCAAATTCTAATAGAAAAGGCAACATATGAACAATTTTAAACCAAAAGATATACACTATATCATTGGAATGTAATCTCAGAGGAAGAAGCCAGGTAGAGGGAAAGACTAGAAAAGGTCTCCCTCAAAAAGTCTGACTTACGCTGAGTCTTGAAAACTCCAGAGCAGAGAGAGAATTCCAGGTATGAAAAGACAGGAGTTGAAAGATATCATTTCATGTTTGAGAAACAAGAAGAAAGCTAGTGTTTTTGGCTCAGAGAGTCCAGTGTGATGCAATAATACCCTTCCCAAAGAAAAAACTAAAAAAACCCAAATCAACCCTAGATTGATTTTAATTAGATCTGAGGGTCAGAATGAAATTTATTACAGGGAATGAAATTTGAGAAACAAACACCTTTCACTGAAAGACCACAGAGAATATAGGTACATCTGTCACATTTGGCTTCAGCAAAGTTATAATTATGTTCTCAATAGTTTCCCACTGTGGAAAATTTTCATCATAAATATGGTACCTACTCCTTTTCACAATATATGAGGGACTGATTCAAATTTATAACAAAAGCCACTCTCCAAATGATAAGTGATACAAAGATATGAAAAGACAGTTTCTAAGAAAGAAAACCAAATTATCAATAGCCACATGGTGGTCTAAATATCTAACAATGAGAAAGACATAAAATAAAACAACTCTGAAGTTCCACCTCACATACATCAGATAGGCAAATCTGACCAAAAAAAAGGAATGATAAATACTGGACATAGTGTAGGAAAACAGAAATATCAGAGCACTATTGGTGGAGCTGTGAACTGATCCAGCAATTTTGGAAAAGTTTTAAAAGTTGAGATTAAAGAACAAATCATAGAAAAAATAATTTCATTAAAAAATTATAATAAAGAAAGAAAATACTAAAATCTGTGGGATACAGCAAAAAGTAGTAATTAGAGAAAACTTTATTTCTGAATGCTTATATTCATAAAGTAGAGAAAGAAAAAATTAATGAATTGGGAATGCAAATGAAAAAGTAGAAAAAGAGCAAATTAAAAGTCCCCAACTAAACACCAAATTAGAAATCCTAAAAATTAAAGGCAAGTTCAATAAAAAAAGAAACTAAGAAAACTGCTGAATTGAATAAACCTAGAAGGTGATTTTATTTTTAAAAAATCAACAAAATAAATAAACCATTGGTTAATATGTTTAAGAGAGAAGAAAATGAAATTATCAGCATTAAAAATGAAAATGGTGAATATACCAAGAAACATAGAATTAAAGCAATTATTAGTATTTTGCTTAATTATATGCAAAAAAAATTTAATGGAAGAATACTTAACAAAAAAAACTTCCTATACTATGAGGGTAGGAAATAGAATATCTAAATAAATCTATTTTAGAAAAAAGAAATTTAACAGCTCAGAAATGAACTTCCTAATTTAAAAAAATCAGGACGAAGTGTATTCAACCAAATATTTAAAAGTCATTTAATTCAAATGTTAAATATTATCTGAAAAGCAAGTAGAGGAGTTTTACTATACCACTTCTGGGGAAAAAATATGGTACAGATACCTAAACCATAAAAAGAAGAAAAAAGAAGAAAAGGAGAAAATTAAAAACCAATTTCATTAATGAATATGTAAGGAAAAATACTCAATAAGATAAAATTTAGAAGAATACAACAATATATCACAAATATTACATATTGTAACCAAATGGGATTTATAACTAGAATGAAGGGATAGTTTCATACAAGGAAAACTAACAATTCAATTGATATTGAAACAAGGATGCCTAATATTATTTAACATGATATTAGAAAAACTAACAATAAATAAGAGAAAGAAATGGAAGGAATTAGAATGGGCTAAAAAGGTAATAAAATTATCTCTGCAGAGAAAATGAGAGTAGAAAATCATACATATTCAACTAAAAAGTCAGTTGAAACTATCAATAATTTTAGTAAAGTAGCAGGATATAAACACTCACAAATCATCATCACTTTTCAATATTACTAATAAAGTCCTGCAAGAAGAGATAGAAATAAATAATCCATTTAAAATAACCACAAAAAGGATATAATACCCATAAGTACATACTTGCCAAAACAAACCTGGGAACTATATGAGAATAATTATAACAACTTTTTACACAGATTCAGATCCAAAAAATTGGGGAAATATTAATTGTTCAAGGAGAGGCAGAGCCAATATAATTAAAATAACAATTCTACCCAAACTAATCTACTTATTCAATGCCATTCTAATTATATTATCCCCCAAAAATCTTATTGAGCTAGAAAAAAAATAACAAAATTCATCTGGAAGAACAAAAGATCAAGAATAGGGAAAAATTTTTTAAATGTAAAGAAAGGAAGTCTAGGAAGATTTTAAATTGTATTGTATAGTTGTAATTATCAAAACTATCTGGTACTGGCTAAGAAATAGAAAGGTAGATCAGTGGAATGGTAGACACATAACAAGTAAAAGATTATAGTAACCTTGCATTTGACAAAGATATAGATACAGGTTTTGGAGATAAGAAATCACTAATTGGTTTTAAAAAAAATTACAGGACAACTAGAAAGTAGTGTGGCAAAAACTAAGTACAGACCAATATCTTACACGACTTACTACGATAAGATCAAATGGACACATGGTCTAAAGCCACTGATTCCCCAAGTGGGCTCTACCGCCCCCTGGTGGGTGCTACAGCGATCCAGGGAGGCAGTAATGGACACAGGTGCATTTATCTTTCCTAATAATTGCTATTAAAAATTTTTTTAATTAATTTCCAGGGGGCCAAGTAATATTTTTTCTGGAAAAGGGGCGGTAGGCCAAAAAAGTTTGGGAACCACTGGTCTAGACATAAGAATAAGTAAATTAGAAGAATAGGGAGCGTAATAAGTATACAATTTGTGAATAGAATAGGAATTTTGTGTAAACAAGAGATGGAGAGCATGGTGAGAAGTAAAAAGGATAATTTGGAGTATATTAAATTAAAAAAGTTATTGAACAAATAAAACAAATGTTGCCAAGATTAGAAGGAAAGCATAAAACTGATGTGGGGGGAAATTTTATAGACCACCTTTCAGATAAAGGTCTCATATCTAAAATATATAGAGAACATTGTCAAATTTTAAGACTAAAAGTCATCCACCAATTGATAAACAGGCAAAAAATATCAACAGTCAGTTTTCAGATTAAAAAAAATCAAAGCCCAATTAAGTATATGAAAAAATGCTCTAAACCACCATTGGTTATATATTCAAACCAAAACAATTCTGAGACATCATCTCTCACGCATCAGATTGTTTAAACAAAAGGACAAGATGATAAATGTTGGAGGGGACGTGGAAAAATTGGGACACTAATACACTCTTAGTGGAGCTGTGAAATGATTCAAGCATTTTGGATAGCAATTTACAATTATACCTTGAGAGCTATATCCTTAGATTCAGCAATACCAATGTCATGCCTGTTTCCTATGGAGATTTAAAAAAAAAAAAAAAAGGAAAAGAGCCTATATGTTCAAAAATATTTATAGCAGCTCTCTTTGTGGTGGCAAAGAACTAGAAACTGAGGGAATGCCCATCACTTGGGGAAAGGCAAAACAAATTGTGGTATATGTGATAGAATACTACTAACCATAAGAAATGATGAAAACCAATTTTTTTTTTAAATCTTGGAAAGACACAAGATAATGAAAAAAGAAATGAAAAGAATCAAGAGAATAGCATCCGTAACTACAGATTTAATTCTTGAAAAACAAATTGTGAATGTTAACCTCCAAAAAAAAGTTACTAAACTGTGAAAACTCTTTGATCCAGCAAGTATACTATATGCCTTTACCACAAAGAAAGAAGGGGTGTCTGTTTACAAAAATATCCACAGTAGCTTTTTTTAGTGGGAATAGCTGTACTACTGAGGAATGACTGAATGAATTATGCTACAGTAGGACCTCATTTTTTGCAATCAATACTTTCCCAAATCCTTCGTGTAAGTTAAAAATTTTGTATAACAGTGAACCTAATTACTGAATAAGTATTTCTTATATGAACATACGTAGACACTTTATGACTTCTCTTAGATTTATTAGTTACTAGCATTACTAACTCTTGTACTTTGGTGCTATTATTAATAACTAAATAGCATTCATGAAACAAAGAGAAGCACTGCTCTGATAAAATGACTTGTTACAAATAAGAATTCCTGGAGAGAAACTGATGTGGGAACTAATGTTTGTTACAAAAAAAAAACATAATGAGAATTCCTGGATAGAAACTGATGTGGGAACTAATGCTTGTTACAAAACAACATAATGAAACATTAATTCATCTTAGTCCAAGAATGAGGATGACTGGACAAACTGCTGAAAGACTGGACAAATTACTGCAAGACTTCATACCAAATGGAAAAACAGCATAGATTTAAGGCATAATTAATTTTTTTTTGTTTTATTAATGTCCCTGCCTTTATTTTTTTCAAATGCCAATTGTATATACCTGAATTAATGTGTTACCTCACAGAAAATGAGGTCCAATGATATAAGAATTTAATGAATTAATATTGCTCCATAAGAAATAGTGAAGTGGAGAGTTTCAGAGAAACCTAGGATTCTATTTAGAAGTATTAAGCCTCAAGATATATAGTATTTGACAAACTTCCTGTGGACATGTGGGGGACTTTGAAACTACATTTTCCATGGTCCAAAGGGTTTCCTATTTTGGATGACGTCTTCAAAGTAAAGCTTGCTGGCTTTAAATATTGGGAAGTGGCGTTTGACTTCCTCTTTGCTACCTGAGCACGCTCCCAGGGAATGGAGAGGATTAAGGAAGGTACGAAATGTAAAATGGCTGAGTCGGCAATTTGAATTTTTTACAGGCACGTGGTCGATTTCATTCTATCAACATGGGCCTATATAAAATGTTAGTTTTCCTCATAATATCAGCCTTCATCAATTTTGAAAATAACAGAGCAGAATCAGAACAATTCATATAAATATCATTTTAAAGACAAACAAATGTGAAAGGCTTCAGAAGTTTATCCAATGCAATAATTAACACATAGAGCAATATGGAACCAGGCTTAAGGGATTACAAAACTATGCATACCCTTTGACCCAATAATACCACTACTGGGTCTATATCCCAAAGAGATCAGAGATAAGGGAAAAGGATTTACCTGTATAAAAATATTTTAGCAGCTCTTTTTGTAATGGCAAGGGAAATGGCTGAACAAGCTTGGGATATATGGTTATAGTGGAATACTACTGCTATAAGGAACAATAAAAAGAATGAGGCCAGAAAAACTTGCCTAGATGTGAAGATGGGATTAATTTTACTCTGCCCATTTTTAGATTTAATCACCAGAAGCATATACACCCCACTTACACTTGAGTGGAAGAGGTCTGTGATCCAAACGTGCAAAAGTGGGTGACGAATCAGAATTGACTGACTGCCCACTGGGCAAAGTTTTAGCTCTAATTGGTACACGTAAAATGGAAGGAAGGCACAGGAAGTGACGAAAGGAATGGTCTTTAAAAGTGGCCAGACCTTCTTGGGACTCTCTCTTTCAACTTGAACTGGAGGAACTCCGGCTGAGGACCTTGGACTGCTTTCTTTTTGAACTACCACATGGATGAGTGAAAAAGACTGACTCCCTTTCCTGGATTTTCTGAAGGGATTAGCCTCTGGAGAGGCTTCCCCTCTTTGGAATGGCTTTGTGGCTGAAACCCTTGCTTTATTCATCACCAGGCCCTCAGCTCAAGGCTGAGGCCCCTCCAGCTGAGGACTAATAATCCCTGCCTGGGTTGAGCCAGGGGCTGGAGCAAAATACTTAGTGTGTTAGGTTAGATATCTTGCACTATCCTATCTCTGATTTTCTTACTTTCACTCTCTCTTCCTATTTGTAAATAAACTACCATAAAAGTCATTCTGACATCTTTCATTTGGAATTAAGTACTATTCCTGGCTAATTAATTCCTGGCTACCCTACTCTTGTATATTCAGCCCAACTAAATTTTTTACCCATTACATAGACTTATATGAAATGATACAAAGTGAAGTGAGTAGAACTGAGAGAACAATGTGTGTAACAGAAATATTACAACCATAATCAGCTGTTAAGACTAAACTATTATCAGTAAAGCAAGTTTCTAATATAGCCAAAAAATGACTCACAGTAAAAAATGTTATCAATAGTCAAAGAAAGAACTGTTAGAATCTGAGTACAAATCAAAGCATGCCATGTTCCACTATATTTCCTCTGTGAGATTTCTATTGTATTTATGATATGTGTCTTCTATCATGACATGAGAAATATAGAAATATATACTGCATGAAAGTGCAAGTATAATTTATATCAGCTTTAAACCTTGCAGAGGTGGGGGGGGGGGGGGGTTTGAAAATCTGAACTCTAAAATATATTTAAAAAAAAAAAACACCACAATTGTCAAAAATCGTTTCTGCATGTAACTGAAAAAATAAAAATAAATATATTGGGGTAAAATAAATAATTAACAAACTGTCAAGAAAATTCAAGATGAAAAATGCTATCCAGTCCTAGACAAAAAGGTAATAGAATTAGGGTACAAATTGAGACAAATTTGGGGGATGAAGCCAATATAAACACTTGTTTTGCTTGATCTTAAATTTTAATTACAAAATATTTTTTTCTTTTTTTGATTGGGGAAACAGGAAAAGTAAGGGTTTTTTTTGTCACTGGGCCCCTCTATTTTAAATATCAGTTATTTCTAATACTGCAAACACCATTATAGTTATTCCTAAAATAATACTCCCCAGAGAACTTCTCTTTTTTCCTCAAATTTTCTGGACATGTTATTTCCATCTCTTATTTTTTTGAAATGTTAAAAAAAAAAAAACACCAATGAAGTAGTGTTATTTGTTTTTATTCTTTAATGACCCAGCAAAACTCCTAAGATTTAGCTAGTGATTTATATAGATGGGTGATCTATACTCACAGAAAGAAGTCTCATACTGTAAAATCATAGACCATGATGACTTGAGGAATTCTAAATCATTTTGAGTCTTTATTCTTTTTTTTTTTTTTAAATCCTTACTTTCCGTTTTGGAGTCAATACTGTGTATTGGCACCAAGGCAGAAGAGTGGTAAGGGCTAGGCAATGGGGGTTAAGTGACTTGCGCAGGGTCATATAGCTGGGAAGTGTCTGAGGCCAGATATGAACCTAAGACCTCCCGTCTCTAAGCCTGGCTCTCAATCCACTGAGATACCCAGCTGCCCCGAGTCTTTATTCTTACAGAGAGTAAGTATTTAATAAAATGTGAGTCAAAAATAATTGTACGATCATCAATAAATAAGGTACTTTCAATACAAATTTTATATACATATAGATACCTATGTATTCATCTATATAAATACGAATATATATTTAAGATGATTTATAGTCTTCTTTACTCTATAACTGGATCATAGATTAAAGAGGACCCTTAGAAGTTATCTAGCCCACCCTCTTTATTTTATAATGTAGAACTGATACCTGAAGATGCAAGGCAACTTATTCAAGGTCATATAGGCATTAATAATCTTGATTCTCAACCCAATGGTTTTTCTGTTGGACTACACTTCCTCTAATTTATTATGCTTATAATAAAAATATTTTATATTATTATCAATATTATGATACTACTTCCTTAACCTCACACTATGAGAATTAGCAAAACACTACTGCTTCCTCACCACCCAGTGCAGCTTTTCCTTAGACATAGTCTTCCTTCTTCACCCTAAAATAATAATAGTAATAACAGCTTATATTTATATATTGGTTAAATTTTCCAAAATATGTTATGTTTACATTATCACATTTGATCTCCAACTACTTTTCCATTTTTACAGACGAACAAACTGAGATTGGAAATGGTTGCAATGTATTGTCATAGCACTCTTTTTCTGGCTATGCCCCACATCATGTTGTACTTTTATGTATCCTCCTGACACTAGATGGCTCAAGAATTTATCAGTTCAACTAAGAGTGAATAGGTTGTTGTAAATGAAATAACTCTTTAGAGATTGATTCATAAATCAAAAGTTCCAATTTAACTTAAGAATTGGAAGCTATCATCCCTGTAGTTACTAAAAATATATCCTTCCAAGTACATTCACATTTAAGAAACCAAATCACAGAGAGCAGATAATTGGATAGTAATCAGAAATTTAACCAAATGGAATGAAATACTTGAGGAAAATTTCTATTAAGCTATTATGCTGAATGGCCCCTTCACCCTTTAGAATAGAAGTTTTTAACCTTGGATCTGTGAACTTGGATTTTTTTTCCTTAATATTTTGATAACTAACTATTTCAATATGATTGGTTTCTACTGCATTCCTGTGTATTTCATTTTAAGCATTTAAAAACATTAGTCTGAGAAAGGATATATAAGCTTCATCAGATTGTAAAAGGGGTCTAGGAAATTATTAAGAACCTTTGCTCTAGAGATATTTTTGTCTAAAGGACAAATTTAGGTCTTCTCCATCAAAGCATCACTTGCAGAATCAATACTTCAAAGACCTTGTGAACAATCAATAAAAATCTTTTAACATGACCACCTCAAATGCTAAAACAACAACAACAACAACAACAAAAAAGAACACTAAAACATTCTTTGCCTCTAATTTTTCTTTTGGTACTGCAAGGTGAAACACCACCTTCAATTTTCAACTTCATTCCATACTTTTTAGGATTTGTAACAATACTATAATTCATAGTTCAATTACTCTTACAAGGGACAAGAGAGGTAGCATTTTTTTCTGACATTTAAGAATTTACCCCTACATATATCATGCTTACTTAGCTTCAAAGATGCTCTTTTTGAATTTAAAAGCTTGCTGTTTTTTTCTGACTTTGTGCACAGATTTAGGGGTCAATTTTCTTTTGTGACTTGTGGAGCTCTGCTTCTGTCAACTGTATGTATTCTGTAGGGGTTTTGCTCCTTCCTAATTATATTTTCTCATCAGATTTGCATGTAACATGCTCTAACCCAATAAACATAATCCTACCTTCTCCTACAATTCAATCTCATCTTCTTCAGCTAGGCTAAAAATCCCTCAAAAAAAGACGAACCTAACATCTTTCTCCCACTATCACTTTAAATATACATCTTAGGGCATCTATCAGTGTCAGAACAAGTATAATTCATATTAAAGTGAATGGATTGTTACGTAGAATTAAATGTATATAATTATGCATGTAAAATCTAATGTTGCAGGGAAAGTGAAGGGGTAAGGAGGAATGGAAGGAGGAGGGAATTTAGATGTAAAAAAATATTTTATTTGAATGCTAAAGAATTGTTTTTACATGTAACTGGGGAGAAATCAAAAATTATTGTTTAAAAAAGGAGATTTACACATTCAAAACCTCTCCCAAGATCAGCACTATGTAAGAATTAATGGAAGGGATACAAAGGAATACAAAGGGTATAAAAGAACACTCTCAGGAAATTTCAAACTATAGGATTATAGAGTAAGCAAATTCTTTTCCTACCAAAAATGACTTTCAAATTCTTTGTCACAATTCCCATAGGTCAAGAGGAATTTAGTCTTATTTCATACCAATCACTCTCCCTAGAGTAAAGATTAATCACACACACACACACACACACACACACACACACACACACACACACACGGGAGGCCATAGTCAAGACTTCCAGAACAATGAATGAATCAAGTATTAAATAAAAGATTTCTTCAGAAAAATATACCTAGCATTCTATATGATAAACCAATTGACAAATTAGCAGGTAGGGGAAGTTACAATTTAGAAGAAGTATCTTTTTTCCTCTATTATTATTTCTTCCCTATTACCACTGTAAAGAGTTCGATCATTATATTTGGGTCATCATCCTTTTTTCTATAAAGGCTAGCAATACAAAATAAAGCAATACATATCATAAATCCTTGTTATATATCTTTTAGCTGTGATTTTATCTAAGCATGGTCAGAAAGAACTTTTTGTACTTAAATATATATATATATATTTCAAGACATTCAAAACAAGATATTTTGAAGTAAGAAAACTGGCAATACAAATTCAAGTACAAGTTCATTTTGGTTAAGTGGAAGACAATCAAAGCTTTAACAGGATGGGATATTTTTCAGGATTGGGAAAAGAAAATATCTGAATTAAAAAGGTTTACTGCTATGCTAGTCTCTTAAGAGTGCCTCCTGATGTGCACTTTGCTTTTCCCCTTCCCAAGTTTAAAAGTGACATCAAACTCACTCATGTTAACTAGGAATGCCATCAGATAGACCAAGATACAAAGTAAGCTACTAATCACAGATTTTAAGTCTAAAAGAACGAAAGAAGCTAGGGAAAACAACAAACATACTTATTTGAGGCAAGGTAAGGAACTCGTAGCATTTGGCCTAATTGCAAAAATGGCTCAACAGTTCTAAAATGTAGACTTGAACAATTTTGTTCAGTGGCAGAAATGTAATGAGATATAAGACATAAAAATGAGGAATACAGTAACTGTAAAAATAAACATTTAATATTTAAAAGTTGGTAAAATTACAGGAAATCTATAATACTCACCAAATGCTTCACTTTAGACTTTTCCTCTTCACTTGATGCTCTCTCTAGAAGAATAGCTCTAGTTAACTGCTCATTGGTGATAGACCGCTCTCTTTCCAAAAGTTTGTTGATATCCTCACGTGTCTGAATTCTTCCATGTTTTGCTCTACTAAGAAAGAAAAGGTATAAAGGTATTTTCTTTTTTATTTAAATGTTAATTTCAAGAGTTGGTGTAAGTATTTAAACTACTCACTAACTCCTATTTTCATTAGTAGTAGTAACTATGATAATGTTAAGTCACAAAACAGAAGAATATGTGTGAAATTACCAAGATTAGAAGCTATGCTAATTAGATAAAATATATTTTATATACTAAAGTAAAAAAAAAAAAAAACTACTAAAGTGTAAGAAATATTAATGGGAAAAGAGAAATACAGAGCTTTAGGTATCATTTGGTCCAGCTTCTCTTTCCTTCTCATCACTAAAAGATGGTCATCCAAGCACTATTTGAATAATCTACTTACTATCTCAAAAAGGAGTGCTTTCTAATAATGGAGAAATTAAATTGTGATGTTTTCCATCTGTAAACTAAAACAAAATATATTTGGCATATGAAACTACATTTGAAAAGAAGTTATGTGCTAAGTCTCCTCTAAACTAAAAATTCCCACCAACCATTCCAGACTTTTCCATCAGCCTTCTTGCTCACCTATAACTAGACAAACAAGAGTATCTCTCATAAAGGAGAGTATACAGCTAAACAAAATATTCCAGATGTGACATGACCAGAAAAAGAATGCACTCACTGACCATGGATACTATACTTTTTATTTTATTTTATTTTTTATACCCTTAACTTCTGTTCCATATTATTGATAGTTGCATTGGTGTGGTCGTTTCAAGTCTGCATCCCCAATCATGTCTGCATCAACCCATGTATTCGAGTAGTTGCTTTTCTTCTTTTTCTTAAAACCCTTAACTTCTGTGCATTGGCTCTTAGGTGGAAGAGCGCTAAGGGTCGGCAATGGGGGTCAAGTGATTTGCCCAGGGTCACACAGCTGGTAAGTGTCTGAGGCCGGATTTGAACCTAGGACCTCCTGTCTCTAGGCCTGACTCTCAATCCACTGAGCTACCCCAGCTGCCCCCATGGATACTATACTTTTAACTAATCATGCTAAGTTTGCATCATCTCTTCAGCTACTGTTGGGTAATATTGATTATGGAGTCAACAAAATCATAATTATTTTAAGCCGTATCTTTTCCATTTATTGAGTTATAAAGGCTGCCTAGGAGACCTATGCAAAAACCAAAATGCTAAAGATTCCACACACACCTCCTTGCCCTGGAATATTTTTTGTTAAACTCTTTAGCCGATGATATAGTTGATTATTTTTATTTTTAACTTAAAAGAAGTTTTTATGTACAGCTCTTAAATTTATTTTACTCTGGAAAGTAAAAACTTTTTTAATCATTTTGTCATACAATATACTAGTTGTGTCTCCCAATTTTGTATGATTTTGAGATTTGTCCAATCTATCATTAAAATCCTTTCCAAATAAATAATGTTAAACAGGAACGGGTCTAATATAAAGCCTTATTTCAGGTGACAGAATTGTGGATATGAGTGAACTGCACTGATTCTATCTTGTGACTCAATTCTGGACCTTAGTTGCCTTTCAATTCAATTATGAATTTAGTTCAATTTCAGACTTGTGAAAACCTGTTGCTCAGTTTTAAGTATTATGAGAAAAATTACTGCATTATTTGAAAGGAGCATTGCATTCTTCCAGTTGGACTACCTTTATCTGTTGCTTGAAGACCCTTCACTAGGAAACCCAGTCAGATCCAAGGACTGATGTAAGGAGTTTTCTCACATTTATGCAATTTAAGAATATATAAGACCAAATATCTTACCTGAGAACTGGTCAGTTACTATTTCTTTGTTCCTTTAATTGAATATGGAACATTTGGAGAAGAGAAAGAAACCTTATTTTCTGATTTCATGGAATTTCAACTATTTGCGTATTCTCTCCTAACAGAAAACTCCTAATCTTTCCTTCAATTAGAAATCTGATTACCTAATCTTGTATCCCCATATATAATTTGTTAATTGTTTTCTTTAACACATAAAAATCTGTCATTACCCCACCCCACCCCCACACCTTGTATTCAGGGTCCAGTATCAAGCTGAGAAAAGCTGGTCCCAATCTGTTATATAATTAGCAGGCATTGCTTAATAAACCAATGGTTGGAAGCTTAAACCTTTGTTTCCTCAATTATTTCAGATATTCAGCACACAAACTGATATCAAACAAGATTCTAAGAAAATGCTATGAGAAGGATCTCTTTCACCAAAGTGAGAGGAATGTAAGTGAGGAAATATTACATGATAGGAACAGTTCTTTTCTGGAATGTAATATTATGTCATTAATGATTCAGAATTGTGAAGGAAGGATCACGAAGAAGAGAGCTATCAAGCACATTAAAAACTACATATAGGGGAACAGCATAAAATAAAACTATAAAAGTTGGTTAAAGTCAAATTCTAAGTATAGATTTTTTAAATTAACTCAATTGTGGGTATTATGTCATAGTGTACAGAAAATAGGCTTTAAACTCAAAAAGATTTAAATTCAGTTTCTGCTTCTGATAGTAAAAATCACTTAATAAATGTTTGTTTACTGACTGGCAGCTGAGGAGAATCTCTGAAATGCAAACAACATACCAAAGTATTTATTGGGAGAAAATTAACAAAAAAAGAAAAAGAAGAGGAATGAACTGAATGTGCAACTTGTAAAAACTTGGAAAAATGTAATATTTACAAGAATGTAAAATATCCTGATAAATAAAAATAAATAATTGAAATGATTTTTTTATCCAAAAAGAAATTAAACAAGCCACAAATTGAAAATGCAAGTAATAAAGAAAAACCCAACTCAAGATGGATTTACAACAAACTCATCATTCAAAAACATATTTCTAATATTAAAGAAATAGTTTACAAAAATAGGAAATGAAAAAATCTTACTAGATATTCTTTCAGACTGAAGTTTGACTTAAGATAAAGGAAAATAAGCAAAAATATCCAAAATAGTGACTATATTTGACAATGTATGTAATGTTCTTTCCAATTAGTCGACTATGTCTTTGTCATCAGGGAGACAAGTATGGAAATACATCTGATCTTGATACCTAAATCAGGAAGAAAGCATAGAAAACTATGGACCTATATCCCTAATGAATACAGAAGCAAAAGCATTGAATAAAATATTAGGAAAGAGATTAGACCAACATATAAATAAGATTATATAATATGACATGTTTGGATGCAGAGTAAGGATTCAGAGTTGGTACAATTTTACTAAAAAATAATATTATAAAAATTCAGATAAAATACAAAATGAAAACACATGCATTTCTAACTCTAAATCCATAGTTCTATCCACTGTACCACCCATATATTGATTTATGTACTCAAAATAAAATGTGGTCTGTCAACAATCACTTGAATAATTGGTTCAAAAATCATTTTTAATCAAAGATATGCACATTAAAATAACTCTTGAGATATCACCCCATAAACAGGATAAAAGCAATAGATTTAAAGATTTAAAGCCAAATGGTCTGAGTTCAAATCTCATTTCTGCCTAGGGCAAATAAGGTCTAATGGTCTCCATTTCCTCAAATCGAAAATAAAGAAGTTTTGATTATTAAGATTTTTGGATTTCTTAAATCTATGAACTGATGTAGAAACAGAACAAAGAAATCAATATGCCCCCAAACTATAATAATACAAATGAAAAGTTGCCTATAACTAAATCCAAGTATGCTTTATCGAAAACAAGTGAAGACGGGCAGCTGGGCAGCTCAGTGGAGTGAGAGTCAGGCCTAGAGACAGGAGGTCCTAGGTTCAAACCGGGCCTCAGCCACTTCCCAGCTGTGTGACCCTGGGCAAGTCACTTGACCCCCATTGCCCACCCTTACCAATCTTCCATCTATAAGACAATACACCGAAGTACAAGAGTTTAAAAAAAAAACAAAAAACAAGTGAAGACCCTTGAGAAATGATAATGAAATATACGCATTTCCTGACAGGTGAAGAAGCACATTACTAGATGGACAGAGTACTAGATACACTGCCAAATTTAGTCACTATTTGAGATTTTTTTTTATCTATTTTATTACTTTGTCACAAATATGAGGATATGAGAAATCAATCATTTAAAGACTAAAAGATGTAAACATACACACATATATGGTTTTTAAATTTGGTTAACTAATGAACATACTAAACGGACAACCCAGTGATGATAACTTAACAGAAGCAACAGCAGATTGGTTTCAAGGATGAGCACAAGAGAAAAAAATATTTTTATTGCCAAGCTTTTCCTCATTTATTGGATCCATGGATTTTTTAAAATGTTTGGTCATCAACGATACATGTAAAACCCAGTGGAATTATGCGTCAGCTATAGGGGTTTGGGGGAGAGGGAAAGAATACAAAATATGTAACTAGGGGAGAAAATATTCAAAATAAAAATTTTTTAAATGAAAAAAAATAAATGTTTGATCATCATAGTCACATGGCACAGTAAGTAAGAGACTAGGATTTAATTTAGGAGATATAGAGTTCAATAACACTTTACTAACTGAGTAATTCTGGGTCAGACCTAGTTTAATTAAGTCCAATGATTCTGGCTCAGGATTGGAGTGCAATGAAGCACTTTTCCTTACAATTAAAAAGAATACTTTCTTAACAATATAAGTTCTACTTCTACCTCTTTTTGCTAAAATTAAAAAAAAAAAAAAGCTTTTTGATATCAATACCAAAATGAAAAAGATGCCTTGCATATCAGGAAGATCTTTGCCCAACCTCAAGTACATTGACTCCAGAGAAGATGGGCTTACTAGTCCTTTGAACGAATAAAGTCTCAAAGTCAGCCTCCCTACTTCCTAACAGGAAAGCATCCTAAACTATGTAAAATACCATTCCCATCACAGTGTGTAATAACCAAGTGATTCAACCTCTCAGTCTGGGGCGGAAAAAAATGGAATTAACATTTTCAAAACCTACCTTTTAAAGTTGTTTAGAGGTGTATGCTTGGCAAACCTTAAGCCACTACAGAAATATAAATTTTTTTTAAACCCTTGTACTTCGGTGTATTGTCTCATAGGTGGAAGATTGGTAAGGGTGGGCAATGGGGGTCAAGTGACTTGCCCAGGGTCACACAGCTGGGAAGTGGCTGAGGCCCGGTTTGAACCTAGGACCTCCTGTCTCTAGGCCTGACTGTCACTCCACTGAGCTACCCAGCTGCCCCCCCGAAATATAATTTTAATAAGATATATATTTATTTTGTCACTATTTTAAGTAATTTTTATTTCCTCTTACAGTAAGTTAGAAATGTAATTTTAAAAAAAATCAATATTCTACAATTTAATCCTACTCCTTTCACTAAGGAAGACCGGGAGGGAGAATATGGGGAGCTACAAAGTACACATTTAGCAATAACACACTTTTAGTAGGAAATATAAGCAATCTTCAAATCCTGTAGACCTCACATCACTGATCATGTCAGGTAAGCCACAAAACAACTGATTTGTAAGAGTTTGATTTAATATTATATAAGCTATGAAAATATTAGCATCATCAAAATAATTATAAGTAAATTTATATTCTTACCTTTCCAAAAAAGAGAATATGATTCATTTCTGGCTGTTATAGATCTTTTGTCGCAGAAAAATGAAGTTTACATTTTTTCCATTGACCACAGCCTTTTCAGTAAAAACAATAAACTGCTTGTTTCTAAACTATAGGAATAAAAGGAGGCAAATATCATTGCCCTTTCCATTCTTAGTCCTTTGAAACCTTGTCAGAAGGAGAGAAAGAAATCTAGACATCTAAAACCAAAGTCAACAAGAGTAAGCCCATAAACCAAGAAGGCACTAAACAACCAACCCTTCTTCCTTCTCAGAAAAAAAGGCCATGGCAGCAAAGGAAAGTGATAAATGTTGGAAGGGATGTGGCAAAATTGGGACACTAATGTACTGCTGGTGGAGTTTTGAAAAGGTTCAATCATTCTGGAGGGCAATTTGGAACTATGCCCAAAAGGCTTTAAAAGAATGCCTGCCCTTTTATCCAGCCATACCACTACTGGGTTTGTACCCAAATTGATAACAGGGGAAAAGACTTTTACAAAAATATTTATAGCTGCGCTCTTTGTGGTGGCAAAAAATTGGAAAATGAGGGGGTGTCCTTCAATTGGGGAATGGCTAAACAAATTGTGGTACCTGATGTTGATGGAATATTACTGTGCTGAAAGGAATGATGACCTGGAGGAATTCTACGTGAACTGGAAAGACCTCCAGGAATTGATGCAGAGTGAAAGGAGCAGAACCAGGAGAACATTGTACACTGTAGCACAATTGAATGTAAAAGACTTTTCTACCAGCAGCGATGCAATGACCCAGGACAATCCAGAGGAATTTAGGAGAAAGAACGCTATCCACATCCAGAGAAAAAACCGTGGGAGTAGAAACACAGAAGAAAAACATATGATCAATCACGTAGTTCGATAGGGATATGACTGGAGTTTTCATGTTAAAGAATTGCTCTAATGCAAAAATAAATAAATAAATAAATAACATAGAAACAGGTTTTGAACAATGACACATGTATAACCCAGTGGAACTGCTCATCAGCTAAGGGAAGGAGGAGGAAAAGGGGAGGAGGGAGAGAGAATGATCATGTAACCATGGAAAAATATTCTAAATTTAAAAAAAAATGGAAAAATGGCTATGGCTCTATTGATACGAGGGAGTAGAACCCCTGGGTTTGGGAAGGATACCTATCTCAAGAACAAGAGGACTCCGAAATTTAGATTAAAAAAGTAAAAAAGATAAATTTATTAATTACATAGAATTATTAGCCAGCAAAACAGCATGAGTAGAACAACCGTGGGGAGTTGCTCTCCAAGACACCACAAGGCAGTATGAGTGGAACTACTATAGGAGTTGCTCCCTGAATGCTTCAGTTCAGGGGTTTTTATATTTTTTACATGAGATTATGTTATGGTGTGGACTTGACTCTAGAGTGGTAAGCATTTAGGTATTCAGTGGGGTGAGGGGTCTGCCTGAGACCCTCTGGGCTTAGGCTATCAAGGTGTGGCCTGGAGGTGTATCTCTTTGTCTATCTCAACTAAAGGACAATCCAAGGATAATAGTCTTTATAGAAGCTATCAGATATTCTTTGGCTTGGGAGTCACAAGGACAGAAAGGGGGAAGAGAATTTCTGTAATACAGTGCCCATGCCATCTCTGTACCATGCCCATGTCACTTTAAGACAGAAAGGTTCCTGAATTAGAGTGTATCATAATTCTATTTATCTTGGGTATACTAAAATACTCAATGTTTTCTTCCATCTATAGGTATGTATGCATGAATGAGTGTATTATGTATATATGTATTGTAAGGGTGAAAAAGGGGTTTTATGGGTTCAATATATTAAAGATGGTCGCCAGAGGATTGAACTATTATCAATCCTCAATTAAGAATAATCTCAAATCAAAATTGAATTTTATGGACGTTTATTTACATGAGAGAAGAGAGAGAGGAAGAAAATAATCTATCTCCCTAATTAATCTAGGTAGATCTTAACCCATGACCCTTACAGTATGTATTTGTGTGTATACATGTATGTATATATGTATTATGTATGTGTATACATAGATTCAGAATATCTATGTAGATACACACACTTTCAAAGAGGGTCATAGGGTCCCATCCATCATAAAAAAATACATGATTTCAGCATTGGGGATCTGGGCAGGTCCACTTCACTTACTGGAAGACTTTCTGCTCACTTCTGCACTCAGTATTATATTCTGGTAGATCCAGATTAGAAAACAATAAAGAAAATATGAACTCCAGAGAACTAAAGTTACTGTACCCTCTTTAAATCCAATGTCTAAGGAAGGTATAGAAGTGAAAGTAGCATACCAGAAATATCAAGAATGATAATGAAAAAACTAACAATTGATTTGATGTGATATTTTAATCATTTTCCTTTGCTTAGCTGTTCCTGATGCTCATATATCAGATAGCAATACATTGCCAAAAATTTTGCTAAACTTTCATGCTCATTATTCTTTTTAGTCTAGATCTAAGGCTGATGCTCATGTCCACTAGTTTGTACTTGTATTCCAATTCATTTAGCATTTTCTTCATAATTTAGAATGCTCTATATCATCCAAAAAAAAAATCAGTCTGTAATTCCATAATTTCATCTTCACTACAATACAGAATAGCATTTTTTAGCCCCTCCTAACATCAAAATTCCATCCTCTAAATAAAAGTGTGTCAGTTTTTACTATTATTTTAACTGCCATACTAGAAAGACTTCCATGAAATCAGCTAAATTCCCTGTGGCTTGTACCAATAATCTACCAATAATTAATATGTCTTTGCTTTCAATATCTCCCTGCCTTAACTATAATATTAAGCTATGGTCTCCTGATGATTGAGTTTTCAATTGGATACCAGTTTGATTTAATGAATAAAGAAAAGAATCCAGCAAAAATGGGAGGGGGGGTGGCACAGCCCTTAAGGGAGAAGTTAAGCTTTGAATTAATAAGTAGCCACATAGTATTCAGAATGGTATTAGGAACAACACTTTATGTATAAGGGCAGCTTTCTGGTAAGAAAAGTCACAATATAAAATGGTAGGGTTTTTGTTGTTATTAGTGGAGAGACCTCTTGAGAAGCATGGTACTTTAGGGGCACTTTCCAACTTAATAACAGGGTTTAGGTAAGGGCCAGAAAAGAAAACATTTCAGAATCCTTAGCCTAACATTCTCACATTAAGCTCCTGATACAAACTTCATTTAAATCATTCTCTTTTAAACACATATCGTTCCTCATTTAAATTCTCTAGAGCTTTAAGTAAAGCAATAGGAGTTTAGTGTAAGCTTTTCTTATTTGCAAAATGTAATTGGGTGGCTTGCCTAAGCTTAAGGAAACAAACAAAAGTCAGGTTTGCCCTTGTATCTCGAGCTCTTTGGAAAGGACTATCTTCCTCATCACATTCTCATTCAAGTGAGAGGTATTACTATAAAAGCTAGCAAAATCAATTTCTAAATACAAACTATCTGAGATAATAAAAGTTACCACTTGCCAAATTAAAAAGAAAAGAATAAACTGTTCATTGATGCAGATTTCTTATGGTCATTTAAGGATGCAGATCAAATTACATGTGCTTCCCCACAATGGCAAAATTTCCCATTATGTACTCTATTTAGGGGCATTCTAAATCAGTAACAATGTTTTAATAGATTGCTGAGGAGAGCTTTAATTGGGCTAAGCCAAAATAACATACCCAAACCAAGGAGGGAAAGGCATGTCTTTATCTGGCTCCAAATTTATTTCACTAACTTAGAAGAACACTCCAGAAGTTAGACAACTTTTTGGTTCTTTTTAATATTTGTGGTTTTTATATTAGAAAATTTTCTTCAGAGAAATGTATGATAAGAAGAGAATGGGCTGTTCATATGTAACTTGATGGAATTACCGAGAGTCAGTCAGAGTGTTATCTTATTAATATATAGGAAGAAATCAAGGAATACTTTCAGCATGTTGGACGTCTTTCTTCCATCTACAACTCTATGTGAGGTTACACTGGATAGGCATGCAATGGACAGGTTTCAATCTGTCCTTATTCACATAAGCAAGATCTTAGATACATCTGAGTGTAGGTTAAAGCTAATATTTAGATTACTGTAAGCCGTTTCTCAAAAAATTTTGACTCAAATTGCTTTAACTACTTAACAGAACAGCTGCCAGTTTATTCTCAAATATGTTGACTGTACCATCAGCAATGTATAAATTACAAATTGGAAAGATACTTACTCCATGAATTATTATTTTGAAATTATTATTTTTGAATTACCTAATTCTAAAATACAATAGAAAAAAAGCTGATGATCTTTTTATTTCATGGAGAGGAATAAATGGAAAATTGCTTCTCCAAGATACAAGATTATTGGCTTAAGTACTATAAGATTAAGTCAAGAATTATGGTCAACTGTCACTATATTATTTCTTCAAACATGAACATTTTATCTGCACATAAACAGGGAGCTCAGATTATCATGTAAGCAGATGGTCAAGTACAACTTACTTGACAACCAGAGAGAATTGTTTAAAGTACACCCAAAAGAAAAATGAATGATACAAACTCTTAGGTCACTGTTAATACTGATGACAAGCTTTAACTTAATATGTTGTACTTTGTTAGAACAAATGCTGAACTAGCAATCAGATTGCTGTTTGCTATACATTTCAAAACAAAAAAGCTGACACAGGGTAATTCAACAAACTAATTATTAGAGTATGAAAAAATACTGACTGAACAAACATACAACTTTCAACTTATATTATTCGCTTCAGAAAATAAAAAGCAAGACTAATACTTCCATCCTAAATCAGTTTCAAACAATCTGTAAAGTACTAAAGGAAATGCCTGTGAAATGACATTATGAAGCACAGCAAAGTACATTTACATTCTCAAACAGTTCATTAAAAATCAAAATGCTTCAATCAAAAGGAAGACCTAATAAATAAAGTTGAGTTTAGGGAAAACTTCAAGTGAAATAACAATAATGCTACCTAAAAATTTAAATATTCTGTAATACAGCAAACAAATTAAGTTTATATATACATATCAGGTACTTCTGGGTCACCCACTAAAATTATCAAGAGAACTCTTTATTTAAAATAGAATTCAGTGCTTAACTGATATCCTTGGATCTCTCACAAAAATAGCTCAGCGGAGTCACAGAACACAGATCTAGCACACTACAAGATCAAGAGGTCATCAATCAAACCTTGTCTTCTTACAGAGGATGGAATTAGGCCCAGAGATGGCAAGTGACTTGTCCAAGGAACAATGGTCACAGAAGGTAAAACTAAAAGCTTAACCTTGGTTTCTTGACTCTAAATCCTGAGCTCTTCCAATTTATTGCACCATACTGCCTAGTTTATACTAAAATTTGTTCTAAAATAACATTTCATAAACTAGGTGGGGGGAGGGGGAGGGAAGAAGATAATAATAAGAAAAATAGGAAAACAAACAAAAAGGAATAAATTTATATTCCATAAAGAAGCACATGGGCTCAACAAGGAAAAATAATACACTGTAAGGGTAAAGAGGTTAGAGAGAGGAAATATTCAATACTTAAGTGCATTAAAATCAACTTAGAGAAGAACAATCAGATCCATCAGGGCAGATAATTTATTCACACCCTATAGAGAAGTAGAAGGGTAACAAACTTACTGGTGGGGAGGGAAGAAATAATAGGGAGGGAGAGGGCTAGGGGTGGGGGGCAGCACTGCTTGGCTTTAAAGAACAATAAGAGGGGAATAAGAAGGGAGGGGGGGGGGAAAGGGAAGTACAACAAGGGAGGGGATTATAGGAACAGATTAAAAACAAAACACTGGTATAGAAGGAAACAGTGAAAGAAGAAAGGACAGGACTAGGAGCGAGAATCAAAACGTCTGGGAAAGCACAATTGATAATTATAACTCTGAATGTGAATAGAATGAACTGGCCCATAAAATGGAAGCAAATAGCAGAGTGGATTAGAAAACAAAACCCAACCATATGTTGTCTACAAGAAACACACTTAAGACAGACAGACAGACATAGAGTGAAAATGAGAGGATGTAGCAAAATCTTTTGGGCTTCAAATGAGAAAAAGAAGGCAGGGGTGGCTATCATGATCCCTGACAGAGCCAAAGTAAAAATAGGTAAGGTTAAAAGAGATAAGGAAGGTAACTACATCCCAATAAGAGGCAGTATAAACAATGAAGAAATATCAGTACTCAAAATGTATGTACCAAACTGTATAGTTTCCAAATTTCTAAAGGAGAAGCTAGTGGAGCTCAAGGAGGAAATAGATAGTGTTATAAAAACAGGTAACTAAGATCATTTGAGTAGGGTCAATGAAACACAATTTGGGTGTGAGGAAGGATAATGGGGTACAGGTGATTATAAGATGACTGGAGGAGGAAAGAAGGTATGGGAAGGTATTTATGAGATAAAGGAAATGGGGTATGTAGGAGAAGGCAGCTCAAACAGGTTTATTCTCAGAGGCTTGAGACAGGATACAGGGAGGAAATTAGGGCCAATAAGAAATATTTAGATTTTGCCTGGAGGGTTTCTCTTGTTAGTTTCTCTAGTCTCTTGAGGGAGGAGTCAAGAGGGCCTCTCCCTGACAGTCAAACTGATGTCTGGAGGAAGTCTTGAGGTTGGTACTTCCTGCCAAGATGGATGCCCCCAGTTCTCTCAAGAAATAAAGAAAAATGATTCCTTCCTCTTGAGCCCTTGTCTTAATTTTTGACACAATGATTCACCAAAGTGTTTGAATAGGTAACAAGGGGAATACCAGGGTCAGTGAGAAGGGGAGAGCAGTTCAGGGTTTTCTAACTGCTGCTAGGGATAGGGGTGAGGGTGGTGGATGGTTTGCAGAGAGGTTTAGTCAGAGAGAGTCCGGCTCTCCCAGTCAGGAAGATTTTACTGCCTTTTAAGTAAAGTCTTTATCAAATCATTAAAACTAGGGGTAACTTATTTGAGGATATTCTACTAGCCTATAAAAACTAAAACCACAATGTCTAATCACCAAGCCCTCCCTTCCACCCAGGACCCAAAGGAAATTCGGGGAAGGGGAGGGATGGAGATGGGAGATCAGGGAGAGGTCCAGAGAAATGAGATAGGTCCAAATTTCCCCAAAACAAAAAAAGCACAGGCCAAGGCTGAATCAATTAGGCCAAAGCCAACAGCTTAAGCCAAAGCAAAAGCCTCCAGAAACAGCAAAAGCCAGAAGGCAAAAGCCCCGTCAGTTGGAACTTCACCTCTATTTATAGCTTTAAGTTCTAAATGACTTTCTGAAGATTCTAAGATGTTTAACTGACTTTTTGTGACTGTTAGAAATTACAGAAGCAAAAAGTTTCTGTTAGCCACCTTGCATTACAATAGCAAAACCAAACTATTGGGGGACCTCAACCTTCCCCTATCAGATCTAGATAAATCAAACCAAAAAATAAATAAGAAAGAGATAAGAGAGGTGAATGAAACCCTAGAAAAATTAGAGTTAATAGATATATGGAGAAAAATAAATAGAGACAAAAAAGGAATACACCTTCTTTTCAGCAGCACATGGAACATTCACAAAGATAGACCATGTAATAGGGCACAGAAACATGGAAAACAAATGCAAAAAAGCAGAAATAATAAATGTAACCTTCTCAGATCATAATGCAATGAAAATAGTTATTAGTAAGAATGCATGGAGAGGCAAACCAAAAACTAATTGTAAATTAAATAATATGATTCTCCAGAATAATTCAGTGAAAGAATAAATCACAGAAACAATTATTCATTTCATTGAAGACAATGACAATGATGAGACATCTTACCCAAACCTAAGGCTTGCAGCCAAATCAGTTCTAAGGGGAAATTTTATATCACTGAGTACATATATTAACAAATTAGTGAGGGCAGAGGTTAATGAATTGGGCATGCAACTTAAAAAATTAGAAAATGAACAAATTAAAAATCCTAAGATGAAAACTAAATAGAAATACTAAAAATCAAAGGAGAAATTAATAAAATCAAAAGTAAAAGAACTATTGAATTAATGATACTAGAAGCTGGTATTGTGAAAAATAGACAAAGTACTAGCTAATCTAATTTTAATAAGGAAAGAAGAAAACCAAATTAATTGCATCAAAGATGAAAAGGGAGACCTCACCTTTAATGAAGAGGAAATTAAGGCAATCATTAAAAACCATTTTTCCCAATTATATGGCAATAAATTGTCTAGATTAACAGAAGAAGAAATAGAATACTTAAATAATCCAATATCAGAAAAAGAAATTGAACAGGTCATTAAAGAACTCCCTAAGAAAAAATCTCCAGGGCCTGATGGATTCACAAATGAATTCTATCAAACATTCAAAGAACAATTAATCCCAAAACTATACAAATTATTTGATATAATAAGCAAAGAAGGAGTCTTACCAAACTCCTTTTATGGCACAAATATGGTACTGATTCCAAAGCCAGAGAGATCGAAAACAGAGAAAGAAAATTCAGACCAATCTCCTTAATGAACATAGATGCAAAAATCTTAATACTAGCAAAAACACTCCAGCAAGTGATCAAGAGTGTTATTCATAATGATCAGGTAGGATTTATACCAGGAATGCAAGGATGGTTCAACATTAGGAAAACCATTCACATAATTGACCATATCAACAAGCAAACCAACAAAAACCACATGATTATCTGAACAGATGCTGAAAAAGTCTTTGACAAAATACAACACCCATACCTACTGAAAACACTAGAAAGTATAGGAATAGAAGGACCTTTCGTAAAAATAATAAACAGTATATATCTTAAACCATCAACAAGCATAATATGCAATGGGGATAAATTAGAAGCCTTTCCAATAAGAACAGGTGTGAAACAAGGATGCCCATTATCACCTCTATTATTTAACATTGTACTAGAAACACTAGCAGTAGCAATTAGAGAAGAAAAAGAAATTGACGGTATTAAAATGGGCAAGGAGGAGACTAAGCTATCATTCTTTGCAGATGATATGATGGTCTACTTAAAAAATCCTAGAGAATCAACTAAAAAGCTAGTGGAAATGATCAACAACTTTAGCAAAGTTGCAGGATATAAAATAAATGCACAAAAATCATCAGCATTTCTATATATTTCCAACACATCATAGCAGCAAGAGGTAGAAAGAGAAACACCATTTAAAATCACCTTAGACAATATAAAATACTTAGGAATCTATCTACCAAAACAAACACAGCAATTATATGAACATAACTACAAAAAACACTTTCCAAACAATTAAAACTAGATCTAGACAATTGGAAAAACATTGATTGCTCATGGGTAGGATGAGCTAAAATAATAAAAATGACCATTCTACCCAAATTAATTCACTTATTTAGTGCCATATCTATCAAACTACCAAAAAACTTTTTTACTGCATTAGAAAAAAATATAACAAAATTTGGAAGAACAAAAGATCAAGAATATCAAGGGAAATAATGAAAAAAAAATGTGAAGGAAGGTGGCTTAGCAGTACCAGACATTAAGCTATACTATAAAGCAGCAGTCATCAAAACAATATGGTACTGGCTAAAAGACAGAAGGGAGGATAAGTGGGATAGACTTGGGGTAAGTGAGGTCAGCAAGACTGTCTATGATAAACACTATTAATTGCTATTAAAATTTTTAAAAAATAGTCCAAAATTCTGTCAAGTTTACAGTAGACCTTATAATTTTCAAGAAATACTACAAAACAGATCACTGATAGGAAACAGAGCATCAAGAAAAGCCAGCTCCGATACAGGGTGGCCACCCAACAGGATAAGGCAGTGATTCCCAAAGTGGGCACTACTGCCCCCTGGTGGGTGCTGCAGAGATCCAGGGGAGCAGTGATGGACACAGGTGCATTTATCTTTCCTATTAATTGCTATTAAAATTTTTTAAAAATAATTTTTAGGGAACTAAGTAATATTTTTTTCTGGAAAGGGGGTGGTAGGCCAAAAAAGTTTGGGAACCACTGGGATAAGGGATAGTAAAGGGAGCCTCTGGTCTAAATTCAGAGTCTGCAAGACTTTGTGAATAAGAACAGTAAGAGATCCCCTGAAAAAAGCTCCAGGGAGGCTGGGAGACCCTGGGGAAAGGCATGGGCAGAGAACAGAGCAGTGCAGCACCACTCAGATTGAGAAAGTCCAGACTCAGGTTTCTAAAGTCTCTAACTCTGACTGGAAATACCAAAGAGGACACTAAAGATTCAGCTCTCTGTACCTCAAAAAAAGGAGTGAGCATAAGACTAACAAGGGAAGGTAAAAAGGCAAGAACAAGAACTCAGGGTATTAAAGGCAAGACGGAGCAGGGGAAATAATCAATAAACTCTTAAGGGCTTCCTATCACCTCCAGGAACAAATATAAAATCCTCCATTTGGTATTCAAGGCCCTTTATAACCTAGATCTCTCTCTGGTATTCCCAGTCTTCTTACATTTCATTAAACTCCTCCTCCCCCTTCCTCATATTCTTTAGTCCAGTAGCAATGGCCTTCCTGCTCTATTTCAAACAAGACATTCCATGTCCAGACTCCAAGCATTTTCACTAGTTATTCTCCCATTCCTGAAATTCTCTTCTTTGTCATGTCTGCCTCTTAGCTTCCCTGGATTCCTTCAAGTTTCAGCTAAAGTCCCATCTATTATAAGAAACCTTTCTAGATCTCCCTTAATGCCAGTGCCTTCCCCGTCAGGCTCATAATCTCCATTTTCTTTCTATATATGATGTGTATAGGAATATATACATATGACATATAAACATGTATAATTTCCAACACCTATACAAAAGGTATATATCATTTTCAAACACATTTGTTTTCATGTTGTTTCCCCCATAAGATTGTGAGCTCCTGGAGTGTAGGCCTCTTCCCTTTCTTTGTATTCCTAGTACTCAGCACAGCACCTGGTAAATAGGAATAGCCTAATAAATATTTGTTGATGGACAAATCTGCAGTGAAATGATTAAAGAAAGAGAATACACCTCACCTGAGAAGTACTCCATAACTATCAAACAGAATTTTAAGCAAAGATGATATTTTTTACAAATCAGTACAAAGACTATAAAAAGTTCTCTACAATTAAGAAACATTGGACATGTTTCATCACTTACACGATTGATTTTATGATGTAAAAACCTAAGAATAACTGTGTAAACAGCATTCACCATAATTTTAAACTGCTGAAAATTCTATTTCCAAGTCACTAATAATTCTTCCTAAATTTCAATTGCATTATTGGTCTAAAGAATAAAGGATTTTTAATTATGCAATATTAGTCATTGACTCAGTGCTGAAATCCCACACAGCATGAACCATGTTAGCTAAACTAACAAAATGAATAATTTAACTCTCAGTCAGCAGGGATTCACCCTACCACCTTCATTATTTACTTCATTTCTATCATTCTTGAAATTCTGAATGCACTTGCTGTAATAAAAATTAATCCATATTACATTTAAAGTAATCTAGATGATCAAGAATATACAACCCTACCTACATTACTCTTCTAGTGTGCCTTAATATATTCCAAATACTTTGGAAATCAATAATTGTTCAAACATAGTATATATATATATGTATATATACACACACATATATATATACACACACATACACACATACATAGCCATATTAACTGTCAACATTTTATAATTTTTTACTATTCAAAATTTTTCATAAAGCAAAGCAAATTTTTAAAAATAAATACATGTCAGATTCAAAATATTTCTTTCATTACCTTGCTAATTTATAAGGAAATAATTTTGTGGCCTTCAACTACAGCTAACAGGTTTGCAAAAGCATCAAGGAACCAGATGTATTCACAGCAACTCAGTACAAAGTCCAAGGCTTTAACTCTGTTACTTTCTCATACTCTGCCAAATGGCAAATGCTTCCCAGTTATAATGCAACTGAGAAGATTCCTCTACATTTGCAAATTTGTCAAGATGAGATATGATCATGGATTATTTGAAAATGATCCCCAATAGACAATACTATGGATCATCAGCCAACTAGTTAGTACTGCACAGATCAGACTAACTCTCAGTTTACTCTTAATTATGAAAAAAAGAAATTACAGTAAAAATTACTGTAAGTTTCATGAAAAGGTATGGCAGATGTTATGTGGAGGATGAATCTTCATTCCATCTGGCTGCTACTATCTCCCCGCTCCCCAAGTCTCTCTTTTCTGGGGTTTCTAAATGTTAACATTTCCTAAAACTGAAATGCTTACACTGTACAAAAACTTAAGCACAACACATTTGTGGTACAAATAGTTTGTCATTTTTTGCATAGTTCAACATGAGTGAGTTTGTTAATGTATTTTGACAAACTTGCATAACATCCTAAAATGTTTTGAACAATGCAGTTAAAACCTCAATGCAATATTAATGAGTGAATAATGTTCCTGAATACAAAGTTTAATATTTAATGACTCAAAGTGCTGCTTAGATTTGATGCAGAAGAAAAATGTGGTTTTGAAATAATTGCTGTTATCATGGGACCTGAAAATAAAGCTACAGATTGCACAAAAACCTTTAACCTAAATGCTAAGCTATAGTCTCAGGTGTGAAACTGATGCTTCACCTACTGAATTTCTAGTAATGATCATGATTCATAGGACGGAACCATGAACTCAGTTTGATTTTTCAGGATTTTTATTTCATTAATAGTTCACCCACTTGTGCCTGAGATAAGAAAAAAAATACAGTCCAAGGAGAGAAAGCAAGTAGATCAAAATTAAGCCCCTTTTGTATAAGCAAATTTGACAATAAGATCTGCAAGTTAATTTGATCACTCTTCAATTTGTCATAGAGGAGCAAATTTTAATGATCTATTCTTATATTTTGGGCAAAGAAATGTGCCTGAAGAAATCTATGTCAAATTTAGTTTATCCTACTAATCAGAGCCTAAATGTAGGTAACTTGCAAACATGATCCCAAGTGAGATCTACCTCATTCAAAAGTAATCCCCAAACTTAAAAATCTGTAAGAAGAACAGCCTTTCTGAAAGTTGGTTAACTATGACAAGCCCTCTAGAGATGTAGAGAAAATACTTTAAAGCAACCCTTAAAGGTATTTTAATATTACTAGTTTGAAATGAAAAGGTATTAAAAGTGTGAAAATGAGTTTCAATTCCCAACTCCCAATCTGCATTTGCATTTTATAAGAGATATTAGCCAAGTAGGTAAGCACTTTGCCTGCACTGCTTCAATTATTTTATATTAACCTAGTATGTGCACAAAAAGAGAATAAGAAAAGTACTGAGAGAGGTGTTTGTGTTAACAATTCTCATCAGTGGGGCAGGGAATGGCAAGTTAATGGCTAAAGAACAGTGGTAAGGCTTATTGTCTGGTTTATTTTCATTACAAGTCTACTGAATAGTCAGGACAGTACAGTGATTGCTTTTAAACTAATAAAAAGAAAAAAATATCAGCCACTCCCAATTTTTCTCATCGCTGTACTATCACTCTTGTTATAAATAGAAGCATATTAATCATTCAATCAAACATTTTACTGAACACTTAATGTGTGAGATGAACAATGTTCTATAGATATAAAAGTCACATAAACAGTATTAAAACAGGAGTCACATATTTTCAATTAGTCATATACAAAGTTGAAAACCAATTACTTTCAACATCTACATCTTCCCTTTTTCTCTGAAGTCCAGTCATTTCTTTTCTTCTTTTTACTTTAACTACCCAGAGAAATAGGCAAACCAGGCATCCTACTATCATTCAGAACTATTCTACTGTGAATAAGAATTCTTAAAATTCCATTGGAGAACCTTAAATCCTACTGTATCTATTCTCCTAATCTAAGAATAGCTACATCATTCACAATTGTTCATCATATAATATTGCTGTTACTAAATATAATGTTCTGCTTCTGCTTACCTCACTCTACATCAGTTCATATAGGTCTTTCTAGGTTTTTCTGAGGTAATCCTTACCATCTTTTGTTATAGTACAATAATACAATTGTCACAATCATATATAATAACTTGTTCTCATATTACCCAATTGATCAGTATCCTGTCAACTTCTAATTCTTTGCCACCACTAAAAGTTTTATCTTATTAAAATGTAAATGTATGAAATGACCATCTTGAGAGAAGAGGGGACAGAAAGAGAGTTGGAGAAATTCATTCACATTTTTTTTTTTAAAAACCAAAGGTTAAAAAAATTTTACATTTAACTGAGGGAAATGTTATTCTTTAAACACCAAAAAATGAAAAAATGAATTTGCTGGATTTAAGTAAATAAAGTCAGAAGAATAGCTTAATAAAATCTCTTCTATAACATACCTGACAAGTGGTCATCCTGTCTTTATTTTAATAACTCTGAAGGGGGGAAAAAATCTCTGAAGGGTACCTACCATGTCATTTTTTTAGTTCTAACAATGAGGAATTTTCCACTTATAACAAGCTCAAATCTACTTCTCTATAACTTGCCCACATTACCACATTCTCTTTCCCTTCTATTCACTTATGTACTCTTTTTTTTTTTTTCAGTTGAACTGGCTGAAACTTGCTGTTCTATGTTATAGCCCACATATGGAATGCTCAACTTAGTCATCTCTGCATCTTAGAATGATCACTTTGAGGTGTGTCTTTCACAATGTATCCCCAAGTCCTGAATTTTCTAATCCAAAAAATGACAAGAGTGAGGGATAGAGAAGGAAGGGTATTAGACTAGATAACCCCTAAAGTCTCTTCCATCTCTAAATACATATATTAGATCCATTTTGTAATGGACAAAGGTTTTTCTTTTTAATAAAAATGAAACATCAAATAATTTATAATAAAAGGGGGAAAGTTTTAAATGTCTATACTCAATTAAATCAAATAAACAATCCCAAACAACTTAGGGAAAGATTCTTAAGTACATTTATAGAATAAACAGTAGACCAACAAAGCAACTTTAATAATCACCAAAAATCTATTTACTTTTTTAAATGGGGTTCCATTGTTTTCTTTTTTTATGCTTTTAGATATACTGTAGTGTTCCACAAATTAGCTAAGACAAAATAATATATTTAAACTTACTGATATGTGACAAACCTTTCAACTTTTTCTATTTTAACAAATCTTTTAATGTGCAAAATATGTTCTCTTTTTGCAGCAATCTCTTGTTTTATACTAAACTTATAACATATAATCTTTAACTTTTCTGGATATGAAAGTATTCTTAATTTTAAACTTTAAAAAAATTTTATTAGTAGAATTTATTTCCAGGTATCTCAGCTGCTTCCTTCCCTCCCCACGACAGAAAGCATCATCAGGGAGATATGCATACATAAATTATATCTTTCATGTTTCCATTTTTCAGTTCATTCTCTAAAGATGAACAATCATTTACTCTTCACATATTAAATCTGTAGCTAATTATAGTATTCTCTTGAATCTACTTGTTTCCTGTTCAGTGAGAATGTATCATCTTTGTGATTTATTATTGTCACTTCCTAGCTAGTATTTTATTTATTATTTTTAAATTTATAGTGATCCCTCACCTATCACAGGAGTTCCGTTCCAGAGATCCCCATTATAGGTGAAAATCTGAGAAGTAGAGGGAGAGCAAACAGACTACTGAGCCAATCAACACCCAGGATATAAAACATAACACTGTGGTTGGTCACCTTTCATTCCATCAACCAATAGTGTACAATCTCACATTGGCAAACTTGCGCAACTGGTAGTGATATTGTGTATAATACGGTATTCATCTCCAAAATTCCACAATATAGTGAAAACTCCACCACACAGAATTAAAAAAATTTTTAAACCAATGATACAGTGAAGCTATGATAAGTGAACCATGATATAGTGAGGGATGACTGCATATTCATTAATGAATTTTACACTTTTATGGCACTGCGTGTTACAGGTACCACAAGTCCATTATTCCATGTCTAACTTTGATTATAGTCCAAAGGTTTCCTCTTTATGTTTGTTCAGGAGGGTGAATGTGAGGAAGTACAGGAGAAGGAAAGGAAAATCGTGTATTATTTTTTAAATTCTATTTAATTTACTTTCAACTCTTCATATGAAAAAGAAAAACAAAACCCATTACGAACATGTGTAATCAAACAGATCTAGTATTTATAGACCTCTGATTTCTTACATTACCCAATGCTTTAAAAAAAAAAAAAAAAGTACTCATTGTGACATTTTCTTGACTTTCCCAAACAGAATTTGTCTTGGTCTGTTTTCTAAGTTGTTATAAAAGTGTGTTGGGTCAATTAAACAAAAGTGCTTCTTTTAATTGTGCTATTTTCACACTATATCCTACCCTAGAAGTTTTCAATGGGTTTAAATTTAGCAGGTTTTCCAGACCATTTGGAATATCTTTATCTCTAACTCTTGGATAATTTTCTTAACATTTTGTAACATGTAACATGATACAAGGTGATATTGCAGAATTCCATCTCCATTTGGGAATTTTTATAATTGTAGAACATTATTGCTTCTCTATATGTCCATCACAAAGGACAAGATTTCCAAGTCTACATGAAGCTTTAAAAATTCTCTGGCTTGATGTTTTACAGGCAGATTAAGATAACAAATACTTAACAGGCTTACTTGCACTTATCCTGACAATCATCCTGATACATCCATGAATGGAAAAGTGAATTTCATGAGTTAAAATGACATTTTTTTCCATTATTCAGTGTCAGTATTTTTTCATGATCAAAGGTTAGCAAATGATTTTTTACTTGTTTCTCTATGTTCTTCCATATTCTACAACAGAAATCAATAACTTCTCCAGCTTTGAGGCCTTTAGATCTGTTCTCATTTTCTGATTATCAATTAAGGTATTTCACAGCAATAGCTTGTCAGTTCTTGATGTTTTGGTTTTGTTTCCATTTTTTAACCACACTTTTCTTTGAATGTAGGCACAATTGAGTTTCATTATGGGCTTAAATGATCCTGAAAACATGTGACTTCCTCACACCTACAATGGTTGCCATGTTTCCAATAGTATTACATAAAATCTTGGATGCAAATAACAAAGAACATAAGACAGGAAAATTAGTTCAGTTCAGCTTCATCTGGTCAACAGCAAACATTTTAAGCTTTTCAAATATAAGCAGAAATATATGGCCAATGTTGCCACAAAATGAAACCATACCAAAATTATTTCTTGTCCCATGAATTCATAAAACAACTTAAAAAAATCTTTAAGAGAAGTTTTCAATAATTTTTCAGATTAATAACCAGGAAACAATAATGTAATTTCCAAGAAGCAAAGCATACCTAGAGATTATTTAACAAAGCTGATAAGAATAAAAGATAAATTATATGTGGCCAGAATAAAATTATTACTTTTAAATGGTTTGCTAAAATCTTTAAGAGAATGATGAAGTCTAATGTGAGTCAAAAAATAAAATGGTAAGAAATCTTTTTATAAAAGTTGTTATATTAGTTTAACCAGTGCTATTTATCTTATAATCACAAAGTTTCAATGTAATCACTGCTCATTAAGATCAGATCATCTGAAGTTACTGTCATAATAATGTAAGAAGATATAAAAAGTAAGATTAATTCATTTTAGGATGTCTCCAAAACCATCAGACATGCTTGCATACTATTATCTACAACCACCATTAAAGGGGAAAAAAAATCAGAGAAAAAGGGGTCCACTTTCTTCATCACATCAACATCTGCTGACCAATTCCCACCAAAAACAGATGGTCACAAACACACAGAGATGCAATACCAGACCAAGCCCTCACAGCTATCACGTGGAGGAAATAGTGTTGAGAAGGGACCAGCCATGCTCACCAATTGTCAACTAACTGCCATCAACAGGGCAGTCATGCCAGCCTAGGTGAAGCATCTCCAGAACCCTCCTAGGAATGAATGGCAATACTTCCATTCTAGTTCCCACTACTTGGAAGCAGCCCACAACTGTTCTTAAAGGTGCTATATAATCATATCAATTTAAGACTCAGAAAAGAAAATTTTTTGCTATCAAATGACATTATCTAACATGACATTATCAGTACAAATGATATAAAAGAAGCATTATTATCTTCTTTACTTCTGTACCTTAAGAAACCTAAAATGTTTGCTGTTGACCAGATGAAGCTGGATTGAACTAATTTTCCTGTCTTTTGTTCTTTGTTATTTGCATTCAAGATTTTATGTAATAATATTGGAAACATGGCAACCACTGTAGGTGTGAGGAAGTCACATATGCTTTCAGGATCTTGTAGCTTGTAGCCTTGTAGCTAAAACCTTCCATGTTTTCTAAGCTAATAGAATCATAGTTCCTGGAGAGAGTGATTATTTCCCACCCACCTTCCATCCCTCCTAATCCCCCCACACCCAGCCTATTTGTATTTCTAGGTCTTAACACAGTAATTTTTACATAGTATACACTTAAATATTTTATTCATTCATTTATTCTTTTCTTTTCAATTCTCTTACCATAAAGGATTGCTATATGTTGTCAAAGGTTTGCTATTTCTACCTACTGATCTAATATAATAATTTTAATCACTGCTATTAAAATGATTAATCATACTAATAGATGTAAGGACAGATTTGTAAAAGTGGAGTTTTTGGAATGTTTGAAGCAGAGTGAGTGACAGAGCAATGGTTGAGCCAGAAGCAAAGGATTCTGGGAAGAAAAGAACCCTGAGGAGGGGCTTCAACCTTGGATCTCTGAGGAGAGAGAAAGGACTCTTGCCTACCTCGAGATCAAGTGGAGGCCATCCAAGGTTTTCCTTGGACCCAGAAAACCTGTGTTCCTGAATTCTTCAAACATCATTGAGAAAGAGTTCCTGGATATACCAGTGCCCCAAGGGTCAACAAACCAATCCAAGGCTGAGGTCCAACAGAGAAGACTCTCAGTCTAGGCTGCCTTACAACAGAGACCCTTGATTTCATTATAAATTAGTTATTAGCTTAGGATTATAGAGATAAGGGAGGGAAGGAGAATTCCGGGTCTCACCATCTGACCTGACCTGGAAGAAGGACCTTGTAAATGGGCTAGATTAGGGACCCCATACTACCACTACCACTACCACTACACTCTCTCACATCTTTTACATATTATTATGTGTGTGTGTGTGTGTGTGTGTGTGTGTGTGTGTGTGTGTGTGTGTGTATATATATATATATATATATATATTAATAGCAATAAATAACTTCAGAAAGCAGTCAGAGCGCGACATCCTTGGCAAAAGGAAACAGTGGGAACAAGAGTGAGAGGGAAGGGCTTCCCGTTCAGGCCTTAGCTCCAACTGCCAAGCCTCCCTGCTATGCAGTTTTGACTTGGTAAAAAGGGGGTTCTTTAGGCTGCCAAGCCTGGGGACCTATCATCAATATCCCCAAGAAGAAACCCTTTCCAGGCTACCATAACTTGCCCATTCTCTGTTAATACACCTTCACACAGGGAGTACCCCTCGCCCTCTCAGTAAGGGTGATAGGAGAGAACAGCCCAGAAGAGCTTCATCAAGCCTGTATAACATTTTAACTTACAACCTTCTCCAAATATATCATCTTTACATAGGTCTCCTATTATTGCATGATCCTTAGATGCTTTGTAAATATCCATTTCGTCATAATTTTAAACATATTACCAAAGCTAGTTACTTATATTTTATTTTATTTTAAAATTATTTATATCTGATAACCATCTATAATCTTTTTCTGCTTTGTCCTGCGCAGGTTTGGGGATTGGAATTGTGTCTATCATGTAGAACTTAGTAAAGTATCTCCTTTTTATATTTTTATAAACAATTTATGCAACATAGGGATGAATTTGTCTTCAAATATTTGATAAATTTCACTTAGAAATCCAAAAAGGGAAAATTTTATTATAAATAAACATCAAAAAATGTTTATTTGCAGATTATAGTCTTCCATGATTTTCAGTTAACACTAAAGTCAATTAACATTAAAGGAACTTTGCAATTTCCTATAGCCAACCAAGACTAATCACTCCTCCTCTTATTTAACAGTAGGCTCCCCTTACAGTCTATTTGCACTAGCCATAAAAGCTATATACATGAATGTATGGGTTCTATTGATTACCATTTAAATGTATGTCCTAATCTGTAAATTATGCATTCTTCTTCTACTTGAGTTTACTATGTGGATCATTAACATTTCTTACACTATCAAGAACATCTGAAAACCACACAATTCATAGATAATCACTCTTCAATTTTCTTTCTGTTCTTGATCACCTCCATGACAATGGTAAATATCTTTGTGAAGCATTTGCCTTGTGGGAAATATAAGTAAAGTAATGGGGTCACCAGGGATATTATAAATTAACTAAGGGGTTTGTGGGAACACACTCTGGGATTTAAGAGAGACTAAAACTGAACACTGAAGACTTGTACAACTAAGTCACTCCCAACTGAAAAATAACAGCCAACTGTCACTCTGGCCAGAGGCCTTAAATTCAACTGACAAGGTTACAGGATGAAACTGGGTTTAATTAGGAACAACAAAAGGAGGGATAGGAATGTCTACTCTAAAACCTTAACACCTAATAACAAAACCCACAGGGACAGGGAAGGACTTATTCTACTACACTAATCTAAGTGATCTAAACTAACAGGGCCCAAGGAGCTGTAAATGGTGTCTCTGGGTTTCTGCCTCAAACCTGGAACCTGCCAGGCTTGAGCATAGCTGGGCTTTCTGGCTTTGGGATTCTCACTGCATTCCACTGATGATCTCTGGATGCCAGGAGCTAAAGTTGTCTCAGGTACCAAGTAGAGAAGGTTTTGCTTGAAGCACTGTCCACCAGCTCTCAAACTTCTCCTCCTCCCTTGGCTCTGTAGATTTGTCCTTTTGCTAGATGCCACACTCAGGATCCCAGGGGAAAACAGGATGCAGGGTGTCCTTTGCTCTGAGGTCTCCTAGGCTGGCAACAGTTTTTACCCACAACTAATGGAGTCCTCACTCAGGGCACAGACACACTTCCTCCTCCCTCATTCCATCCTGGAATTCCCAGCTCCAGCTCCTTCCTACTATGTACTTCCTAATCAATCTTCCCCACAACAGCTTCCATATCTCTGTTTTATGCCTCAACTAACAATAATCAGGTCAACATAGTTCTCTTTCTTGATATATCTCTTACAGCAGATGTTTTGCTCTATTGATTTAAATGCTTATAATCAACAAACTAAGTATAGTAGTGTTTTGCATTGCCTACATCTTTTAAGCAATTATGTGGTGGTAAATGTGGTCTACTATGGAATGTGACTTCAGAAATCTTTCCTGTTTCTATTAATACCTTGGTCATTGTGAAATTTGAAATTGTTGTAAGCCCTGGAAGACTCTGTCTCCCAGGGATTCCTGCTACAACTCTCACTTCATTTGTGGGAGGTGTCAGAGAAAGTATAAAAGAAAATGTTTGGCACCTTTTCTCTCTCTCTACCCTGGAGCTCTCTCTACCCTGACCTCTCTCTAGTTCTCTAGCCTGGAGTGCTCTGCTCATGCCAGCCAGAGGCTGAACCCTGCAGAGCTCTCTCTTGGTGCCTTTTTCCCTATCTATCTACCTCCTAGTTTTCTCCTAGATCTTCCCCTTTCTAATCTAAATAAAACCTAGCTATTTTAAAACCTTAAAGTTGCTCTCTGATCATTTATTTGTGCCCCTGAAGGGCTCTGATCAATTTCCCCCTGCCTGGGCTGGGGACTACCACCTTCCTTTCCCCTCCTCTACCTTCCTCTCTCCTTTCTCCCATCCATCCTATTCTCCTACCTTCCTCCCTTCACCCCCTCACATCATGGATAGGCTCAGTATACATTTATAGAAAGATAATAAAATTTTTAAGAAGGTAGGAAAGTAGCCATATAGTTGTTATCTCAGTCATCCTTTTTAGGTATTAATGAAGGTTAAGATATTTATCTTTATTATCTTCCCATTTTTTTTTAATAACCCTTACCTTCCGTCTTGGAGTCAATACTGTGTATTGGCTCCAAGGCAGAAGAGTGGTAAGGGTAGGCAATGGGGGTCAAGTGACTTGCCCAGGGTCACACAGTTGAGAAGTGTCTGAGGCCAGATTTGAACCTAGGACCTCCCGTCTCTAGGCCTGGCTCTCAAACCACTGAGCTACTCGACTGCCCCCTTCCCATTTTTAAGATACTTGTTAACTAGTCATTCGGAACCTTTAAATTTTTTTCATTTCTATCACAGACGATCTCAGTGTATACTTACTCTAATTCAGCTCCTGTATCTATTTTATTATCTTTGTTGTAATTTCTACTAGCTCTACAAAAACATGTCTAAGACTAACAGAGTAGAGTCAAATGCAGTGATTCTCCAGTTCTTGATGATAAAAACAAAATTTGTATAAAAATCTTTGTACAGCTTTTCCACATTCTATTTGCTGTCCTTCCATTTTCATCCTTAAACTTCTTTAGGATGGCACTCTTAAAGTGTAAAAAAAAAAAAAAAGGAAGAGAAGGAGGGAAGGACAGACAGTACGTATTCAGAATTACACAATCAATAGGTGTATGAAGCAGAATTTGAACTTGGGTCTTCCTGTTTCCAGGCCCAACACTCTACTGCACCACCAACCTGTCTTGGAGTCAACCAAAAGGTGGTACTATGCACAACATAGAAGTACCCTTCTTTGTAAAATTATTCAAATAAATGCATAATCTAAACTAGTGTGTTGTCCTTGGCTATGATGCATCTCTCCTTAGCAAGGAAACCTAGTGTTTGCCTACTCCTGTACTTCTTAAACTCCGGTATCATTGTAATAGCAATTGATTTCTATATGAAATAGTTATCTCTGTGCATTCCTTATATATGGATCATTCTTTTCATCAAATTGTTTTGAAAAGGGCATAATTTAACTGCTTTAACAGGGACTCTATCTTCTCATTTTTAGTCTTTCAGTCTTGCAACTAATTTTGGTCATTAACAAGTTTTTGACTAAACATAAACAGATGATTCAGGAATGACAACCAAATGAGTACTGTAGAAAATATAAGTAAGGGTAATGGGGACACCAGGGATATTATGACAAAACTAGGTGATTGCGGGTACACACACTGGGGTTTATGAGAGACTAGACCTGGACATGGGGACCAGAACAGCCAAGCTGCTCCTAACTGACAAAGGGACAGTTGACCAACTGTCACCCTGGGCCAGAGGCTTTGAATCCAACAGACAAGGTAACAGAATATAGCTGGTTTTAATTATGAACAACTAAAAGGTGGAATAGGGATATCTACTCTAAAACCTTAAATCTAATGACAAAACCCACAGGGAAAGAGGAGGACTTATTTCTACACTAACTTAGTGATCTAAACTGACAGGGCCCAAAGAGCTGTAAATGGAGTCTCTGGGTGACTGCCTCAGACCTGGAACCTGCCAAGCTTGAACAGCACAGCTAGGGGCTGATGTGGCTTTGGGATTCTCACTGCAATCCACTGATAATCTCTGGATGCCAAGAGCCAAGGTAGTCTCAGGTACCAAGTAGGGAGGGTTTGCTTGAAACGCTGTCCACCAGATCTCAAACTTCTCCTCTTCCCTTGGCACAGCACTGTTTATCTTGTCTCTTTGCTAGATGCCACCAACACACAGGATTCAAGGGAAAATCAGGAAGCAGGGTGTCCTTTGCTCTGAGAATCTCCCAGGCTGGCAACAGTTTTTGCCCACTACTAATGGAGTCCTCTCTCAGGGCACACACACTTCCTCCTCCTTCATTCTATCCTGGAATTCCCAGCTCCAGCTCCTTCCTGCTAGGTCAACCTTAATTCTTAATCAATAACTACCTAATCTTCCTCACAACAGACCAAGTCATTTCCTATTGAAAGACAGAAATCTGAACCCAATAATAAGTTGGAAGCAATAATTGAAAGCTTCTATGACAATAAAGAACAAAAAACAGAGAAGGATGATATCCAAGGAACATCAAAACCTCAAAAAAATTCAGGTAATTGGACTCAGGCTCTGGAAGAATGCAAACAATAATGCAAAAATCAAATAAGACAGATCGAAGAAAATTAGAAAAAGGAAAATAACAGCATAAAAGCAAAATGGGAAATCTGGAAACAGAGGCATATGAATTAAAACAAGAAAATAGTGTCATAAAATTCAGAAGTGACCATTCAGAAAATGAGGCAAAAAAATTAAAAGATTAAAGGAATGATTTGAAAAGAAGAATAGGCCAAAAATAAAAGGAAGATCAAAAGGTCATGAAAGAAATTCAATCTTTAAAAATTAGAACAGAACAATTAGAAACTAATGAATTCACGAGACATCAAGAAACTATAAAACAAAATCAAAAGAATAAAAAAAATAGAAGAAAATATGAAACATTGACAAAAGAACTGACCTAGAAAATAGATCCAGAAGAGACAATTTAAGAATAATTTGGACTACTGGAAAGCCATGACCAAAAAAAAAAAAAAAAAAAAAAAAAGCCTAAACATCATAAGGCATGAAATTATCTAAGAAAACTGCCCTGATATCCTTAAACAAGAGAGTAAAACAGAAATTGAAAGTGTACGAGTTAAAATTAAGAGACTAGCAGTAAGTTAAAAATTTTATTAAATCAAAAGTAGCAGGAGAAAACATAGAAAAATAGGAGAAAGATATATAGTTTACTTACTGATCCATTATACTTTCTATTCCACAGACACCAAGAGGGCACTCTAGCCACACTACACAGGAAAGCCCAGTCAGCACCAAGCATGGAAGCAAAGAGAGGGAAATCCATTCTTACCTCAGTTTATCAAACCTATTCTCTGCCCGCTATCTCTCACACTTGATGTTTCAAGAGCCAGCTATGGCTTTCTATTTTGCCTACACTATCCAGGGGGTCAGTCTAGGGGCACTGTGGGTTAGATCCCCCGGCTCCCTGTCTCACAATATCTTGACTCCATTTGCTGGATTTTTCTGGCTGCTGTTCGACCCTTGTGACCCAATTCACCATATGATTTCCCTCACACAGTCCTCTCTTTTGAATTATTGAACTAATAAATAAGACCAGGAGCTGGTTCTTTGAAAAAACAAAATAAAGTATTGGTTAATCTAATTTTACAAAAGAAAGAAGAGACTCAAATTAAAAGTATCAAAGATGAAAAGAGTGATCTCACCTCTAATGAAGAGGAAATTAAGGCAATTACTAAGAACTATTTTGCCCAATTATATGACAATAAATATGACAATCTAGGTGAAATGGACAAATATTTACAAAACTACAAATTGCCCAGATTAACAAAATAGGAAATAGAATGTTTAAATAATCCCATCAGAAAAAGAAATTAAACAATCCATTGAGGAAATCCCTAAGAAAAAATCCCCAGAGGCAGATGGATTCACAAGAGAATTCTATCAGACATTTAAATAACAACTAATCCCAATACTATGCAAACTATTTGACAAAATAAGCAAAGAAGGAGTCTTATCAAATTCTTTTTATGACAAAGTATGATATCTCAGCAAGATAGTATACAATAAAGACAAAAATCCCAGATTTGGGGACAAGAACCCACTAATTTGACAAAAACTGTTAGGAAAATTGGACAACAGTAAGGGGAAAATTAGGTTGAGATCAACACCTCACACCCTATACCATGATAAATTCAAAATGGGTAAATGACCTAAATATAAAGAGGGAAATTATAAGTAAATTAGGTGAACAAAGAATAGTGTACCTGTCAGGTCTATGGGAAATGAAGGAATTTAAGACCAATCAAGAGACAGAAAACATTACAAAATGTAAAATGAATAATTTTGATTATATTAAATTTTTAAAAGTTTTGTACAAACAAAAACAATTCAACCAAAATTAAAAGGGAAGCAACTGGGGGAAAATTTTAAAACAAAATTCTCTGACAAAGGTCTAATTTCTCAAATATTTGAGAATCTAAAAAATCTCAAAAAAACAAAGAACTAAATCAAAATTATAAGAAATCAAAGCATTCATAAACTGGCAAATAGTCAAGGGATATGAATTTCAGATGAAAAAAAATCAAAACTATCAAAAATCATATGAAAAAAATGTTCCAAATCCCTCCTGATTAGAGAGGTGCCACCTTACACCTAGCAGAGTGGCCAATATGACAGGAAAGGGAAATAATCAATCTTGGAGGGGATGTGGCAACGTTGGGACACTAATACATTGCAGGTACAGTTGTGAATTGATCTGACCATTCTGGAGGACAATTTAGAATCATGCCCAAAGGGTTTTAAAAGAATGCATGCCCTTTGATCCAATGATACCACTACTAGATTTATATCTCAAAGAAATTAAAAAAAAAAAAACTGGGCAAGGGCCTGTTTTGTACAAAAATATTTATAGCTGCACTCTTTGTGGTGGCAAAAAAATGAAAAATACAGGGATGTCCCTCAGCTGGACAATGGCTGAACAAATTATGTTATGTGATGGTGATGGAATGATGAGTGGATTGATTTCTATAGGAACTGAAGCTCAGTGAAATAACCAGAACCAGGAGAACATTATACACAGAGACTGTAACATTGTGGGATGATCAAATGAAATTTACCTTGCTATTAATAGCAATATTAATAGATCCAGGACAATTCTATGGAACTTATAAGAAAGAATACTATTCATATCTAGAGAAAGATTTTTTTTTTGATAATTTGGGGTTTGGGTTTAAAAGACTTGCTCTTTTACAAAAATGAATAATATGGAAGGGGGCTCCAGTGATAATATATTTATGCATAACCGAGTGGAAAGGTTTATCAACTCTGTGGGAGGTGGGGGAGAGGCATGAAGAGAGGGAGAAAGTAGATAAATAAACAAATAAATAGATTCATTCAGCATTCAAAAAAAATGTTATTTAATTCCCCACCTCCATGTCCAGGGCCTTCTGATTCTACTCTCATAAAAAGTATTTATAATATATAAGCATGAGACTTCTATTTGGTCTATTTGCTTTCCATCTCCAAGATTTTTTATTAATGATTCAAATTCTCTAATACATCTCTTACTAAATGAAATTATTCTGTCTTTTAAATTAAAGTTAAGACTTTAAGATAAAATGTGAAATGGAACATGCTAGCATTTATTCATTTTTTTTTTTTTGTTAATCCTTATCTTCTGTCTTAGAATCAATATGAAGTATTGATTCCAAGAAAGAAAGGTAGTAAGGCTAGGCAATTGGAGTTGTTACTTGCCTAGAGTCACACAGCTAGGAAGGGCCTGGGGTCAAATTTAAACCAAGGTCAACTATTTATTCTAGACAAGAAGTTGAAATTGAGTGGAATATAATGTGTCTTTTTCTTAAGAAGTGTATCACCTCAATATTTTCAAGAACTTAAGACAGAAATTAATATTTTCCCTTCCTTTTAGAACAACCCTCACCCTTCTCTAAAAACAAAACCCATGGCCTGTACACTTCAAATTTCAAAGGCCTTGAAGAGTGGAGTGGTTAACTCAACTTATCTTTTAAAGATTTCAAAGAAGATTAACTTACTTATCTTTTAAAGATATCAAGGAAGATTCCTGTTTTGACTGGGCCTGACCAGAACAAGGAAGTAGGGTGGGGAAGAGTTTCTACAATTAGAAGACCTTATAAATTGGGTCTTTGAACTCAATGCTCTGACATTCCTCAAACATCCATAGAGGAGAATGTCCCTTTTACTAAAGAATAAACTGCTTTCTTTTACTCTTTATACTTCTTATACTTTTGACCTCTCAACTTATTGCAGTGGTGGAGTTTACTGTTTGTGACACCGTCCCACTCAAAATGATAATAGCTCTAGAATTGGAAGAAAGCATTGAGTTTCATTTTACAAAATGAGGAAACTAAGGCTTACTGAAGTTAAGTAATTTGCTCAAGATAATTCTGATTAATAAATGACAAAATTTCATATACTTACCTCAGAATACCCTAAAGGTAATAAACATTCTTATAACTGATATTTAATGTATGGGCAGCTAGATGGCTCAGTGAATAGAAAGCCAGGCTTAAAGATGGGAGATCCTGAGTTCAAATATGACCTCAGAAATTTTCTTCCTATGTGACCCTGGGCAAGGAACTTAACCTTTGCCTAGCCCTTACTGTTCTTCTGCATTTGAACCAATATACAGTACTGATCTAAGATGGAAGGCAAGGGGTTTCAAAAAATGAAAATAAAATAAAGTATGGAAAGCTCTAACTGGACTAATTAATATAACCCATTTCATAATTTTAACATATTGTATTTCATCCTAGTGCACTGAAAAGTATTACAAACTAAAATTCTTTGTCTGCTGACAATATGTTTTGGCAATTTTTATCAGGTCTAATAAAGAGTTGACTCATTTATTAGCTGAACTTTAAGAAATAACTGTAATATCATCTGGAATAATTCCAGGCAACAATAAATTGCACTCTGCCCTCTCTGTGTAAGTTTAACCTATATGTCTCAAAGATTAAGAAAACTTCTTTGCAAATTAATTTATTGAATTTATATTTTTATGCCAGTTCCTTTTAAGCCCAAATGCCTTAAGTTAACATTCTCCATTTATTCTTAAGAGTAGCTAATGCAATTTAACAAGCATTGAGTCTGAATTAGTTGAAGAGTTGTATAATGCTTTACAGTTTACAAAGCAATTTACACATTCTTACCTGACCTTCACAAAACTGGGAAGGAAGTACTGCACATCTGATTTCCATTTTGCAGATTAGGAAATTAAACTCAGAAACATTAAGTGACTGGTACACCTGAGATAAATACAAAATTTGTGCCAAAAGACACTGATTCTTCCCACAAACAACTTAAAATTTTGAAGTTATAGATAACAAAGAGAGGATCAATACCTATTGGAGGACATAATTATAAAAACACAAACATATTTTAAGTTGTTCTTTTGCTATTCTAATTTTCAGATGTTTCAGAATGAAGAATTATTAGTTTTAATGGAAAATCAATGGAAAAAAAAGGAGTTTCAAAAAACAGAAAGAAAAAAGAAACATGATGGTTAAAACAACTAAAGGGTGAAATAACAATGGAATAAAGAGAAAAAGTGAAAAATAGCAATAGTGTGAGAATGAGGCATCAGTTTTTTGCAACTCTTCATTCAACTGCCTGGTACCAGAGAAAAGCCAACATCAGTAGAGAAGAGTGCTTTGGTGAAATGAAGGGTAAGCAGAAGAAAAAAGAGCAGGGGATCAACTCTGCCTCCACCTCTGCCAGATTGGTCAATCACTCCACTCTACTCCATGACAAAGGTATTTTAAAACAAAACTGAGGTTATAAGGAAGGCCCAGTCTCTGAGTCTCCTCCCAGAGAAGATGCTGTCTCTAATTTTGTCCCCTGACTGTAGCATATTTCTTCCTTTAATTGTTGTTCAGTTGTTCTTTTTTTTTTTTCTTTTTTTAATTTAAAACCCTTACCTTCCATCCTGGAGTCAATATTGACTCCAGGCCAGAAGAGTGGTAAGGGCTAGGCAATGGGGGTTAACTGACTTGCCCAGGGTCACATAACTAGGAAGTGTCTGAGGCCAAAGTTGAACCCAGGACCTCCTTTCTCTAGGCCTGGCTCTCAATCCACTGAGCCACCAAGCTGCCCCCATTCTGTTGTTCTAATTATGCCTGATGCTTGAGGAATTTTCTTTGCAAAGATACTGGAGTGGTTTGCCATATCCTTCTTCCAGTCATTTTAAGGATAAAGAAACTGAGGCAAGCAGGGTTATGTAACTCATCCAGAGTCACACAGTAACTGTCTGAGGCCAAATTAGACCTCAAGATGAGTCTCTCTGGACTCTGGTATAGACCTGGTGCTCTATACACTATGCCACCTAACCTAGCTGCCCTACCTTTCTAATTATTTTAGCTTCTAAATTATCTGATTTTCTCTCTAATTCATAAAATATTCTATTTGATAGATATTTAAATAGCCTAGATGGGCTGTCAAAAGCATTCCATAAATAATGGGACTATTCTATTAAAGATACAAGGCCAGATGCACAAATCTCAGTTCTCCCCAGGCATATTAACTTGATGTCTTACAGGTACAATCTCATTTAGCTGTTCATTCATTTAATAAAACTTTCTAGGCATATTCATCTGCCCTTTCTGGTACATGCAACATTGTTTTGTATCTTTAAGACTGAAAAATATCGGAGAGAAAATTAATACTATTTCCTAATGGCCAATAGCATTACTATTCTTTTTCTGGAAAGGAAACAAGCATAAAGTAAAACTGCTACCCAGTCAAGTTAGAAACTTAAAATCATTGCCTTCATAATTCGAGACAAAAAAGTACTTCTATACCAAAAGACAAAATAGATCTAGCCTTTCAAATGAAAAATTATTATATTCAGTGATCAAAGATGTCAGGTAAGGAGATTTCCTATTTTTCTGCATGCTACATAATGACAGCTGCCATTATGAATCCAAATGTCATCACTGCTTTCAGACTCGGCATATCATATTACCAATGGTTTTTTGGATTAAAATGCACATGGGACTTACCTATCATTTATGCTTGACAAAAATTCTAATTTTGGAGAAAACAACACTTAGTTATATGTCATAGCAAAGCCAATGATATTTCTAACAGAACAGGAACTACTTTACCACCATAATGGCACTTCTTATACAAAGAATATGAATCAAGTGTTACAAAGAACAATAAAATGGTAACCTACACAAATTATTTCAAAAAAAATTAAATGACCATAAAAATTCAGAATTTAATCTTTTCTTTTTGTATTCTCACCAGCCCTATGTCAATAAACTAGAATAAACATGTTATTAAAAACAAAAATCAATAGAATGCTTTAAAATATACAGTACCACAAAAGGTCAAGCCCTGGTATTGATTTTAATATAACATTTTTTGTGTAGCTTCCCAAAGGGTTCTTTTCTAATATTGTTCTTCATTTTTCTTTCACTTTGTTTCCTGACTGGTGAATGTGTTGTTCTTGTCTGGCAAAGAGCTGTGTACAGAAAGGAGTTTGCTGAGTGTGTGCCATTCCTATGAAATGCTACTAGGAAACTGTGGGTGGGGTAGGGGGACATTTAGAGATAATGAAATGATGGAAACACACAGCTGAGCAACGCCACAAAATTCAACTTCCAAAATAAACTGCAATTTATTTTAAATGGAGAGTAACTGATCTCTCAATTTCATAGCCTATCAAAACGTTTCTCAAACTGTGCTGCAAGGAACCCTGACTTCAAGTCTGTTTGTTTTTTAATGAAATGTATGCTATCTGTTAATAAGCAGTAAAATAATAATTTTGAAAGATCTTACTCTCTGCCAAGGTTTTCCTTAAACTGAAGGGTGAAAAAAATTAGATTCACCAAACTGGCAGATATAAAACTAAGGTATATGCACAGATATTGAATGATATCTTGAACAAAAGGTGAACTTTGCAAAAGAGATATAAATTGGAATATTAAAATTGCTAATAACTAACTCTGTGGCCCTGGAGAAGTGACTTAATCTGAGTCTCAGCTTCCTCATCTGTAAAATGGTGTTAAAAATACTAGCATTAGACAAGGTAGTTATCTCTTCCTCAGACAAGAAGAATCTAGTAAGCACTTAATATATGACTCACATTTCACTAATTTTAAGCACTGAGGAATGCAAAAACATTGTCCCTGCCCTTAGGGGAGCACTTACAGATGGCAGGAGACAGCATACAAATAGCTAAGTCCATATAAAAGACAAAGGGATGGAAGGGAGTCAATATCAAGAGGAAGACACCAGACAATATCAGAAAAGGCTTCCTGCAAATATTTTAATTATGCCTCAAAGTTGGTCAAGGAAAGTAAAAGGTGGAGATGGGAGAGCAGTGTATGCTAGAGGAGGGCAGCCCCAGCAAAGACCAGGACCTAGGAGATAGAGAACTCCTATTTAGGCAAAAGCAAGTAAGCCAACTTAAGGAGATCAAGTGGTAAAAGGGAGTAAAATGTAAGAAGAATATCCTTTTTAATATTTGTTTTATGAAAACTGAATTTAAAACTAAAACAAAAACTAAGCCTATTAAAAATATGCTGTATCAGCTTAATCTAGAATACAAATACATGATGTGATAATACTTTCCACAAACTGAGGATGTTTTTTAACTAGGCTAACCATAAACCACCTATGACATATTTTTAGTAGAGATTGGACAACATCCTAATGATTCTCAAATTTTCATTTTGCTCATTTAGATGGAAGCACAGCTGAAATAATAGTTCTGGGGACATAACAACAAACAGGAGGTTTTTCTCTAAAGATTGAGGCCAAAAATTCACTACTCCTAAAAATCTAATCAAGTCCCTAAATCCAAATATGATAAAGATTTGTTACAGAAATAGCTAAAGAAACTTATAATCCTTATTCTTTTACAAGGAAAATAAATGAAAATTGTAATTTCTTTGCTTCTCCTATTTTTATTTACTGGATGCATTCTCCTTTCCTAATCTCCTTACTCACAATAACAATACAACTACAGCTTTGTGTCCTACAGTGTCCTAACTGCTGAATATATTACATAGTTCATAATATCTAGCCAATCCAACCATTTGTCATATTCCAGCAAAATGCCCCACCTCTGGCCACTACTCTCCTATATCTTCCTATTTTAAATGTAAGCACATTGAGGTCAAAGACTGACTCACTTTGTATGTGTATTATCATAATTTATATTAAATGTTTAATAGATACTTTTTTCGTTCATTCACTCATTCGTCAATAACTTAGGAGCTCTATTTTTCCTTCCCCTTTCTGTGCAACAAACATCCATTTTCTCCACATTTAAGGAATGAGTTTTTACAAATCTAGGTTGCTATGGAGATATTATAAAACATTCGTGGAAAGCATTTCTGTGCCAGCTTCATAATAAATAATATCAGATAAGATAGGTGGCGATGTTTATTATATTTTGCTGGGTTTTTTTAATTCTTGAAAATTATATGGAAAATATGACCTAAGTATTTATAAAGTGGACCCTTCCCCCTCAAGATTATAGCCAATTTAAAGACGTAGAAATTTTCAGTTTCTATATTATTTTACATCATTTTGATGGATTGACTAGTTTTAAATGCATACTTGTGATGTTTTAAAGTTTTTCATTTGTGGAAACTATTTAGAACTAATGGTCTTTTAACAGTTCTAAGAAGAAAGTAAAATTAAATAAGTCAAAATATTTTAAATTCATATTTAACTAACTAAACCAAGATAAATGAGGAGGAAGAAATAAATGGATAAGTAATACAATAGCTATATATACGTAAGTCCACAGGAACATTACTAGGGCAATTGCTAGGATTCAAAGCAATCTCTATAATAACATTTCCTGAATTATAGTACAATTTACATAATTTTAATCTATGTCTAAAAATGGAAATAATGACAAATTATTTTCTGCTATATTTTGTTTCACTTTCCCACCTACCTATTGTGTAATTAGAATTTGCTCCCCAGGACTCTCTTACCCAGCATCCCATTTATGTACTCACGCTGAATGTGAACACTGCATATGTACTTAAGAAGGATATATTTTGATGTAGCTCCTCTCTTCCCCTCCCCCTCCCCCTCCCCCTCCCCC
>NC_058134.1:118521373-118545439 GCF_016433145.1 Gracilinanus agilis | reverse complement strand
CCCTCTCTCTCTCTCTCTCTCTCTCTCTCTCTCTCTCTCTCTCTCTCTCTTTCTCTCTCCCTTTGATTATGGCTGCAGAAGCTGGCTTTGAGCCAAGCAGGAGAATTTACTCATGTGGTCTTATTTTTGTTACGTAATTAGATTTTATACTTCTATTTCTTTTATATTCCTTCTACTTCAAGTGATTATTAATAAACTTTACAAAATTAATACTTGGAGTTATTGGACATTAATTTAAATTTAACACTATATTTTCCTATAGGAAAGTAATGTTATAATGCAAGCCATGGATCTAATTCATATTAGCAATATGGAAATAGAAGCAAAAAATAATGTGAATAGCTCCTTTAACAAAGGTTTCAAATTTAATATATGACACATTCATATTGTTAAAGAATCTTTTCTCACACGGAGTGAGAATCCAGAAAAAAAAAATCACACCACAACGAAAGGTACAACTCTAAAGCTTTTCTACCCATGCCTAAAGGATTAAAAACCTCAGTACAAGGAAGCAATTCTTAATAGCACACAACTAATATTGTTCTCTTGTAATTAAACATATTTCAGTGGAAAAATTCAATATTTTAGCTCCAACAGCAAAATATCAGGACAACTAATTTTTAAATTGATTTTTTAAAACACAACTTATAGACAAAATGTGATGACTTACAAAAATATATTCACTATTATTAAATGGCAAATAAATAGTACCACCAACAAAGGTACATAAGAATAAGTCAGTGATGGGCAAACTATGGGCCTGTGGGCCAGATGTGGCCCCCTGAAATGTTCAATCCCGAGGTGTGACATTATTCCTAATCTGACAAATACAATGAGTAGGACACAATTCAATGAAACTTCAAAAGAGTTGCCTTAGAAACAGACCCACACATGAGCATTTCCTTTCCTTTGACCCCCTCTTTAAAAAGTTTGCCCATCACTGGAATAAGTAATATAGTAAGAATCTGGAATAAACACCTAGAATTCCAAAACTATCCAAGAGCATGTGAAAGAGAATTGTGCAACGTCTTCAAACTTTGTCCTCTGGTATTAGATACAAGGTTTTTAATATATACTAATGTTAGTTCACTGAGGAATACAAAATTCTCCAAAAGAACCCAAATAAGCATATGTCTTGTTAAGCAGAGGAAGGAGTATTTGTTATTTGCTCTTGCTAATCAAGAGAAATATTCCTAGCTCTAGTTTTTTCTTCCTAACCCATCCAGCATTGATCTGTCAACTTCTCCAATTTGCTGGGTGTGAGATGAGGTCAAAGATTAGTTTTCATTGCATTTCTTTCCTCCTTAGTGATTAGCAAGAGTTTACAATTCTTTTTGAAACTATTTCTTCATACCTTTCAAACATACATGTATTAGGGAATAGCTCTTGGTGTTAGCTATTTGGTTTAGTTTTCTACATATTTTGAATATCATATCCTTAGGAGATATAATTTATAAAAATATTTTTCTTTAACAATTGTCCTTATATTAACTGCACAAAATATTTTCCATTTCTGGTAACAAAAATCATTTTAACTTTTGTTATCCTTTGTTTAAGTCCTGTTCCCATCTAGTTACCTTCAATTTTTTTTAAATGTGTGACCTTTGATATTCAAGTCGATATCATTTTGAAGTTATTTTGGCAAATTGTATGAGATGTTGAATCTAAGTGTTATGAAAATGCTTTCTGGTCTTCCATAAAGTTCAGGTTAAGTTGAGAGATCTCAAGATATTTATGTTTTCAGATTTACCAAACAATGAATTAGTTTGACTTTTCTGATTCTTTCCTATCTCTGGTTTACTTTTCATTATTCCATTTTAACCAGTACAAAATGGTTATCTCTATTTATTACTATTTATCATTTACAATTGCTTTGTAATACAATCTGAGCTTTTGCAAATGATAACCTCCCTTCATTCCTTCTTTCTTTTCCTACTATTTCCCTTGAAAATCTTGTTTCCCCAAATTTTGTTACTATGTTGCTTATCTCTTAACAAGGATTCTCCTTCATAGGTTGACTGGGTATAGCCCTGGAAAAGACTGATATAGCCTAAATAAATTTGAGGAGTATAATCATTTTTATTATATTGGAATGATCCAACCATGTAATTTTATTTATACAAGTCTAATGTGCCATGGTAGATTTACTTTCAGATGTGTTATGCATTTTACAATTACTTTTAATGGAATTTCTATCATTTACTCCTGAATTCTGTTACTTCTATATAGAAATGCTACTGTTTTTGTGTGGCTAAAATAAGAAAGGAAATTTGATTATCAAAAAAAAATCCACATAAAACATCTCCTATATTGGTTGAATATTGTGCAAATTAACACAAATACACAGGCTCAAGAGTCATTCCCCAGTGAATAAGTGACCCAAGGATATGAACCAATACTTTCAAAATAAGAACTATAAGTTATTTTCAACCATATAAAACATTCTTCTAAATTACTAATATGAAATGCAAACCCTAACAACTCAGAAGTTTCCCCTCACTTCAGTAAATTTGTGAAGAATTAAAAAAACAAGTAAGTCAATGTTAGAGGAGTTGGGGGGGGGGGGGTAGGGGCAGGGAGAAGAAGTACACTAATACACTATTGGTACAACCAAATTTTGATACTTAATCTGAAAAGCAATTTATTATAGTATGTTAGAAAAGTGACTAAGTATTGATATCTTTTGCTCCAGAGATCCTCTGTATTAGGCATTACCCTAGAAATAACAGAAAAAAGGTTTTAAGAGCACTAAAATATTCATAGAACTATCTTTTGTGGCAGCAAAAAAAACTAGAAATAAGGTATATATTAAATGGCAAAGAGTTAAATAGTGTAACATAATGGATGGCTGCAAACTAAGAAATGACCAGCATAAAGAATTAAGAAAAATATAAGAAGATAAAGTAATACAGAATGAAGGAAGTAGAACCAGGAAAACAATATAAGTGACTATAATGATGCAAAAGGAAAGATCAACACAATGAAAATAAATACAAGTATCTTTTCCACATTGCAGGGGTGTGAGGAGTACCTCTGTGACCTGACAAATGAGAGTAAAATGTTTTGGCCCTCCCTTCATACCAGAGAAGACTAATTTTTTTTCTTTTTCTTTTGAGATGTTTACAATACCTTATATGCATTTATGAATTACTAAACTTTTTGAGAGATCTCTACATTTCTAGCCTTTGGGGGTCACCTACTGGCTTTCTCAAACTTTTCACAAATTTTAACTTTTTACTTATTTTAACTTTATTTTTTTATATTTATTTTTTTTAAAAGTTAACATGGTTACATGATTCATGCTCTTACTTTCCCTTTCACCACCCCACCCCCACACACCTCCCCTACCCCACCATACCTGGTGCACATTTCCACCGATTTTAACATGTGTCATCGATCAAGACCTATTTCCAAATTGTTGATAGTTGCATTGGTGTGGTAGTTTCAAGTCTACATCCCCAATTATGTCCGCCTCAACCCATGTGTTCAAACAGTTGCTTTTCTTCTGTGTTTCCTCTCCTGTAGTTCTTCCTCTGAATGTGGGTAGCATTCCTTTCCATAAATCCCTCAGAACTGTCCTGGGTCATTGCATTGCTGCTAGTACAGAAGTCCATTACATTAGATTTTACCACAGTATATCAGTCTCTGTGTACAATGTTCTTCTGGCTCTGCTCCTTTCGCTCTGCATCAATTCCTAGAGGTCTTTCCAGTTCACATGGAATTCCTCCAGTTGATTATTCCTTTGAGCACAATAGTATTCCATCACCAGCATATACCACAATTTGTTCAGTCATTCCCCAATTGGAGGACACACCCTCATTTTCCAGTTTTTTGCCACCACAAAAAGCACGGCTATAAATATTTTCGTACAAGTCTGTTTATCTATGATCTCTTTGGGGTACAAACCCAACAATGGTATGGCTGGATCAAAGAGCAGGCATTCTTTTATAGTCCTTTGAGCATAGTTCCAAATTGCCATGCAGAATGGTTGGATCAGTTCACAACTCCACCAGCAATGCATTAATGTCCCAATTTTGCCACATCCCCTCCAGCATTCATTACTCTCCCCTTCTGTCATTTTAGCCAATCTGCTAGGTGTGAGGTGATACCTCAGAGTTGTTTTGATTTGCATTTCTCTAATTATTAGAGATTTAGAACATTTTCTCATGTGCTTATTGATACTTTTGATTTCTTTATCTGAAAATTGCCTATTCATGTCCCTTGCCCATTTATCAATTGGGGAATGGCTTGATTTTTTATACAATTGATTTAGCTCCTTGTATATTTGAGTAATTAGACCCCTGTCAGAGTTTTTTGTTATGAAGATTTTTTCCCAATTTGTTGTTTCCCTTCTGATTTTGGCTGTATTGTTTTTGTTTGTACAAAAGCTTTTTAGTTTTATACCATCAAAATCATTTATTTTACATTTTTTAATTTTCTCTAACTCTTGCTTGGTTTTAAAATCTTTTCTTTCCCAGAGATCTGACAAGTATATTATTCTGTGTTCACTTAACTTATTTATAGTTTCCCTCTTTATATTCAAGTCATTCACCCATTCTGAATTTATCTTGGTGTAGGGTGTGAGATGTTGATCTAAGCCTAATCTCTCCCATATTGTTTTCCAAATTTCCCAGCAGTTTTTGTCAAATAGTGGATTTTTGTCCCAAAAGTTTGGCTCTTTGGGTTTATCATACACTGTCTTGCTGACATCACTTACCACAAGTCTATTCCACTGATTCTCCCTTCTGTTTCTTAGCCAGTACCATACCGTTTTGATGACTGCTGCTTTATAGTATAGTTTAGTATCTGGTACTGCTAGGCCATACTTATTTAACTTTAAAAAAGAAATTATGTATATTTATGATATTAAAAGATAAAATACATTGCTATCATATAATACTATACATATATTTTATGCCTTTCTGAGTTTCTAAACTTTTTCTGTTTCATCTACTGCTTCTGCAAAACTCCCAAAAATTCCCATTTCTTATACTGACCTGGAATATATAAAAAATGCAACAAGGAGAGTACCACTGTAGAAGGGATACCTGTAGTATGGCATTAAATGACCAGACCCCCTTCTCTGCTCAGATGAGAAATTAAAGACAAAGAATGTAACACATGCTGTCAAGACTACTGACGGGTTGATTGGCTTTCCTGAATAACTTTGTCCCAAACCATCAATTTTCTTCGTTAAATGGGTTGGCTCCTTGGGAAGAAAACAAGAATTAAGTGCTTACTCTGTACTAGACTAAGCAGTTTGTAAATATTATCTCATTTGATCTTGACAACAGCTTTGTAAGGTAGGAGATATTTTCATCCCCATTTTACAGTTAAGGAAAGTAAGGCAGGCTAAGTAGTTTTTTAACTTGCCTATGGTCACACAGATACTAAGCGAGATCAAATTCAGATCAGGTGTTGTCCTGATACCAGTATCAGAGCTTTCTCCATTTAATCTTGAGGTTACAGTGGATGATGGGAGGAACAGCAGCTTCCATGTCTCTAGTCAGCTAATTCAGATAGCTGATTTTAGGTAAGATGGAGGCTGCAGACATTACAGCAGAAAGTTACCTATCACCTTTATTTTCTCACTAAGTTGCATCACTGACCCTGCACATTTGGACTTGGAGTCCAAAGGTCTTGCACTATACTTTAGGGGCATAACTACAATACAAAATTTGAGACAAACAGACAAAGATCTCTTTATAATAGCAAGGTGAACAAGACTAGAGTAGTACTTAGGATACCAGCTGCTCCACAAACTTGTGAGCATTGAAACTCATATTTTTTTTCCTCTACTGTCCAGCCACAAATGTGCATGTATGCCAACTCAAAAATGAAAACAAGGTTACTAATAATATCATACAAATGCTCTAAGTCACAAAAGGAATACTGAAGATTAACTTAAATATCACCCGTATTCTATAGTAGCCAAATTGACCCTTATCTGACATGACATGTTCCTGCTCACTGCCTATCACCAATGCCTGTAATGTTCTCCTTTCTTATTCTCTCATCTTTGATCCTTTGATCCTTCAAAGCCACTACCTCAAGTGCCTTTACATTCAAAAGTTCTTTTCTGAGTCATCCCAGTTTTTGTGTTTATTGTGACTCAGGCTCATCTCCAAGCAGTTCTAGTGAAATATTGGAAAGAAACAGACATTCGCAGGTCAGTATCAAAATAAGGTCTTAGTTAAAGCATATGGACATTCAATAAAAGTAAAGAATAAGGATTCTGATACAGCTGAGCACGGCTTTCCACAGATAGTTATGCTGTCTGTCCATCATCAGGATAGTAGAAAAATCCCTCAAAGGAGATTGAGAAGGATTAGGTAAGAGAGAGAACAATGGGTAAGAGAGAGAACAATGCCAAGAACATTTGAAGAGGAGAGAGTTTAGAAGAAATGGTGATCAACAGTAGCAAAGGTAGCTGAGAGTTCTCAGTGAAGGCTAAGAAAAGACAGTTTAATCTGTCAATTAAGAGATCATGGGTAACTTTGGAAAGGTCAGCCTCAACTGAATGAAATGGCTGGTAGACTTAAGCGTTTAAAACTGAGGGGGGGGAGAAAAGTTTTAAATTGAGTGAGAAGAAAGTTGATGAACCTACAGGATACTCAAGGATTTGGGCCAAAAAGAGGAGGCTGTATAGGATGATAATAAGTTGGGCTGGTTGGGTCAAGTAAAGAGACTTTTTGTTTATTTTTAAGAATGGGGAAAACACGAATGTGTTTATGGATAACAGTGAAGGAGCCAGTAGAGAGGGAGAGATTGATAGGAATCACAGTGATGATACTCTGCTGGAGAAAAAGAAGAGGATGGGATCAAGGGTGCATGTAGGGAAAATAACCCTGGCAAGGAGAAGGATCTCCTCTTCATGGGAGACAGAGGTAAAGAAAATAGTAAGGGAAGATATCTGAATGATATGAGGCAAAGGAAAGGCAAAAAACGGATCTTTTCACCAGTGGAAAAGCATGTTGGCTACCAGGGGTGGGGTTTGGGGGTGGAGGGGAGAATAAGAACATGAATTATGTAACCATGGAAATTTTTTCTAAAAATAAAAAAAAATTAAATGGAGCTTTTCCTCAATGGTTTCAATATTTTTGATAAAATATAAGGTGAGGCTAAAAGGAATAATAAACTAGAGGAGTTCCAAGTGAACCGGAAAGACCTCCAGGAACTGTTGCAGAGTGAAAGGAGCAGAGCCAGAAGAACATTGTACACAGAGACTGATATACTATGGTAAAATCAAATGTAATGGACTTCTGTAATAGCAGCAATGCAATGACACAGGACGGCTCTGAGGGATTTATGGTAAAGATACTACTCACATTCAGAGGAAGGACTGCAGGAGAGGAAACATAAGAAAAACAACTGCTTGAACGCATGGGTTGAGGAGGACATGATTGGGGATATAGACTCGAAACTACCACACCAATGCAACTATCAACAATTTGGAAATAGGTTTTGATTAATGACACATGATAAAACCAGTGGAAATGTGCGTCGGCCATGGGGGAAGGGGTGCGGGGGGGGGGGGGGGGGGTGGTGAAGGGGAAGGTAGGAGCATGAATCATGTAACCATGTTAAAAATGAATATTAATAAATGTTTAAAAAATTGTTTAAAAATAAAATAAAATAAAAATAAGGTGAGATCCTCAGATTTAAAATAGGACAGGAATACCATGAAATACTTCTAATAAGGATGAAGAGCTTTGGCATAGCACATGTAGTAAATGTAATAAGGAAATAATTAGGAAGGGAGACCTTATCTTACTTTCAAGACAGCATACAGGACAAACTCAATGTTGGATGAGCTCAAACTACAGAAAGCAACTTTTTCTGACTCAATACAAATACATAAGAATGGCAATACTATCACTTTTTAAACTTTATATCTAATTTGCATTGTTTAGATTTGTCTGCAACTTGATGGGGATTCACTAGAATAATTTCTGGCTTTTAAATAAAAAGTTTTCTCTCTTCTACCCTCAAATCATTGAGGGAAAAGCAAAATCTTATCTATTCCTATCCCATATTTTCAAAGCCAAGTACATCAACTTCAGCATTTTTCTGAAATATCCCTGAACATACTGAATAAGTAATAATAACTACTAATAGCATTTATATAGCACCAACTATATGCTAAGCATTTTACAAATATTATCACATTTGATAATCCAATGCAGCCCCATTTTATAATTGAAGAAACTGAGGCAGACAAGTTAAATGACTTGCCCCAAATCAAAAAGTATCTGAGGCCCTTTGAACTCTGGTCTTTCTAACTGCATGTTAAATACTCAATCTTCTGTGCCACCCAAGAGCAAGAACACAGGTAAGCTTAACCAGTCAACAAGCATTTATTAATTAAGCACTTAGTATATGTCAATTGTGCTGGTAGGTCTAGCACTTTATTTTGTAAAATCCAGATGCAGGATGCACTGGATTACTATCTTTCACCAAGGTCTAGAAAAAACAGATAAGTTCCAGGAAAAGATACACCAATTATTATATTCTATATGAAAGTTGAAAGTCTACCTACCTTTATAAACTCACAAAGAAATTCCCTACCTGGCTTTGACTAACACATTTCCTCCTGGATCCCAAGTTTGGAAAAAAGTATATAGGGAGTTAATAAAGTGACATCTAGCTAGGAGAAGGCTTAGAGAGTGCAAAGATATTAAGGCTTTGTTACTTGACAGGCTAGACCAGTGATGGCAAACCTTTTAGAGAGGTGGGTGCTATAAGGAATGTCCTCAGGCACACATAAAGAGGGGGCGGAGAGCAGCCCAACCCCACATTGCTCTGGTTTTCTAGTAAGTAACTCAGGCAAATTCCGTGCTGGGGCAACAGCACTCATGCCCACAGAGAGGACTCTGAGTGCCCCCTCTGACACACATGTCATAGGTTTGCCACCACAGGGCTAGAGATTTACAAACAATGTGTAAATTTGCTGTCAGTTGCCTGCAGCAAATAGCAAGTTTGCCTCAATGTCCTCTTAGATACATTTAACAAAATAATATTGATATTAAAATTCAAAGATAAATTATAAAAATAATGTACTACTCAACAAATACTACATATTAGATTATTCTGGAAAATGAGAAGAAAAAATCTTAACATGAATTAGAATAAAATCATACATCAGGAGCAAAAAAAATCAGAAACCAATTTACAATGTAAGAGCCAGAAATTGAATGAAATCATTTCAAACATTATACATCACAGTAGAATGCCCAGTAATTATTGTCAGTAGTGATATAATTAAACAAGAGAGTGTACATCAATGCAACAATTACAACAAATAAAAAAGGTTACAGTTCATTAGGGTATGTTTGATTGAGTCTTTTCAGGGTCTGATATTCATGTTTTATAAAGATAATTTCTTAAAGAGGAGGAATTCTTGTAGCTACAGGTAGTCCCGAAAAATGCACAGAAACTAGGATAAGCCTAAAAGCGTGACTATGTTGGGTTTTATTTTTTTTAAAACAATAGTGCCATCTCTAAAAGGTCTATAATTTTTAAAGAATATCAAAAGTATACAAAATACATTAAATAATTTATCATTAATAACTTCTGGCTATATAAATGTACAGTGCTTCTATTTAAAAATGCAAGTAGTCCACTTGAACACAAAAAAGGAGAAAAGCAATAATGTAAATAAAAGTCCTATGTTTCCAGCAAGCTCATGAAGAAATTAATGGATAATAATAGTCATCTTCCTATAATATATGCAACTAAAGCCAATGTCTACTTTAAGTTCAACAAAAGAATTGTTCTTAACCCAGAAGAAAGCATCATTAACAAATGGGTATGAAACAAACAGAAAAGCAGGCTTGCAAGACAATTTTAAAGAAAGAATATTTTCTGTATAACAGGATGTCTTTAGAGCCTTTAAGTACTGGAAGTATTATTATAGAAAGAGAAAAATGCTGCTCTCTACCATAACTGAACAATGAAAAGTGTATTTAAGCTTAAAAATAAGAGTGATGAGGTAGAAATTAGAAAGTTTTCTAGTTGTTAGAGCACCTAGGACATAGTAAACACTTAAATGTTCGTGACTGAACAATTACTAAAAAGAGTCATGACTAGATATCTAGTATGTTTTCTCAGGTACTTTTACAAAATGAAATAGAAGAGCATCATGCTATTCATATTCAACACTGTCTTGAAAGAAAGCTGACAGCAAGAGCCATGTGTTCACAGGCTCTTAGAGTTGGAAGGGGCCCCACAGGTCATCCTATCTAACCCAATGCAAATCATAAAGCTACTGTCAGCATCTTTCAAGATCATTTCCTGCTTTAGAATGTTATAGTAATGTTTAATAATGAATATGACAATCAATAATTCTCACTTTCTATTTTTTTTAACTTCATAAGCTATAGATAGGTTGGTGGGTTTAAATGTGAAGAAGGTGGGGAGCATGTAAATACATCATAGCATTTTTAAATTTGTATCAATGACTAGAAAACAGGGTTTAATCACTATGCTAAATTAAAATATTTATGAGGCAAGTAGGGGTGGTCTCTTGGGTAATCAATGAACTGTCTTTTTGATGCAAGATTCTATTCTTCTCCTTTCACATCTAAATTTCAGTATAATAAAGAATAATTCTGCCTAGAACTCCTATTTCTAAGATTTAGCTATCCTACCATGATACATAATACCCCACAAGTACTGGAAAATATTGGTCACCTTATAAAAATGTGAAGCAGTCAGTCATTAGCAGATCATTTCCTTTCTTTAATCCACAACAGATATCTTATCACAATAAAACTGCCATACATAATTAATTTTGGCAGAAAGTAATTCGCTAAGTTATTGAAACCTCTCAAAGTCATATACGGCATTGTTCTTTGGGAAACTAAAAAGTAGGTAGAAGTTTAACACTCATTTTATGATAATAATATAAAAAATAGCACTAACAGCAATGCATAAAAATATAATTACAGTTCAAAATTATGACAAATAAAATTCAAAAATAGTATAAAGTACTCATCTTAACTAATTTGTACTTTTAAAAATATGACTGTTATGCACAGAATAAAATTTCTTTTAATTCTAGTATACATTTAAATTAAAATGGCAAAAAAGTATTTTCATCTCTAGTACATTTTTAGACAGAGGTAAGAAATCTTGATGTGCAACTATCCTGGTTGCCACATTTTACATTTAATGCTTTTCCTCTTGAGATTTTGAAAAGTTATTAAAGTGTAACATTTCACTTGCCATTATAAGGTAAGAGGTGAAATTCAAATGTCAAAGGCTAGAGGTTGGAAGTGGTCACATTTTTCTTGCTGTCACAATTTGGTTTTGGTAAGGAGGGCTCAAGTGAAGAGTAAACCAAATTTTTATATTCTATGCTTACACTGAAGTCTATTATGTTCTGACTAAATTGGCCTCCAACAATTTCAATGTGAACTCATCAATGACTTACAAGACACACACTAAATCACAATCACAGAAAGAGTAAAGATAGTTATTTGCTTGAAAATTCCATTAACTCAAGTAGAGATTCCCTATATGAGGCTCTGTAATGAGAAGACACACAGAATGCAAACTAAAGTCTGTAACCTTCTTTACTATATGTACTAACATTTTTGCACATTGAAATATTATTAAAAGTTAGTGGTGTCATAAATTTACTATTCAACACTAGCCAACATGAAAATGAGCCAGGTCTAATAGAAAATGTACTAGTAACTAAGAATCTTAATAATTAAAATCTTTAAAAACAAAAAGAACAGTAGCACTGACAAATCCTAAAGTCACCTAATTGGCTTCGATGCCTCAAGTCTTTCCTCATTCCAGACCATTTTACACATTGCTGCCAAAATAATTTTCCTTAAGCTCAGAACTAACTGTACAACTCCATTATAAATTACTCTATTTAGCTTTATTTTTTTTAATTTTTCACAACCTGTTCCCCAAAGTTATCTTTCCAGTCTCATTGAATATTGCTCCCTGCTCCTGCACAATATAATCTGGTCAAACTGTCTTTGTCCCTGTTGCATACATAGGACACTATTTTTTGGCCTTTGCACTGGATCTATTCCATCTTTCTCCCTCTGATTGGGAAAGAAAACCCCCACCCTTTCAAAAATGGGAGAAAATGGGAGTGGGAGATTGCTAGATGTTAATAAGAACAAGAATATCAAGTTCTGAGCTCAAGAAAACTTAAAATAGAAAGGAGCAACTCCAAACCTCACACATCCAACTTCTCAATTTTTGTCAATAGGAATAACATCCTTTTAACAGCACAGATTCACAACTTCTCAATCACCCTCAAGTGTTCATATTCCTCCACTTCTTAAATTCAATCAATTGCCAAGTCATGTTAATTCTATCACAATAGCATGTCTTAACGCTATTCACACTGAGAGAAAGAACTATGAGAAAAGAGCAAAAGGAAAATTTATGACTTATCGTTTATAATTTGTTTATATGGGTATATGATTTGGGATTTTGGCTTTAAAAGATTGCTCTATGGTAAAAATGAATAATGTGAAAATAGGTATCTAATGATAACATTTGTACAACTCAGAAGAACTGCTTTTTGGCTCTGGGAGGGGAAAAAATGAATCATGGAAACATGGAAAAAATTTTAAACAATAAAATTAAAATAAAAAATAACATATCTTGCTACTGAGAGAGCTATTGCACTAATTTTAAGGTCTCATCATTTCTTATAAAATAACCTTCTAATCAGTCTTTTTTGCCACAAATTTCTCTCAAGTGCAAACTAAAATCTTGACATTTCCTCGCATGCCTGTCTATGTTACTCTTCTCTTCAATAGGGCCCAGGAAACTCAAGACTTTTTAAAAAGTGAATATTTAAAAATTGTTTTTAGTATGCAGGTGGGAAAAATAAAATATTAAAAAAAGAAAAAGGTTTGGGAGCAGGGCAGTGACAATTGAGTCTTACGGGATTATTTTCAATTATAGCTAAAAGTATTTTTGTGGGAAGCCGTTCGATATATTAAAGCCTTTGGAGAAATAGGATCAAATTTAGGGCCTGTTATCTGGATTCCCTACGTGACCAATCCAGACTGAGGCAGTCTTTGTGTTTGGTTCTGGTCACCTGAGCCCCGAAAAGCTCTGGTACCAGCAGGTAGGTTAATCCAAAATCAACTTGATCCCTCCAAGAGGCTATTAGGAGTCATTTAGAGAAACAGAGTCTGTAACAGATATTTTATCTGGATCCCATTACAAAATCATCGGCAAGTAAAACTGTGTGTATGATTTTTCTGCACTGCATGTCAGGAATGCAGACAGAATGGGCCATCTAAGATAAAAATCTGAGGCTCCTCTTTTGACTCAGTTTTGATCCCCACCTTTCTTAGAACTCCTATTGGAAAACTTTGAAGTGGCAGACCAGCATCTACTGAGTTAATGATTCCTCTCCTTGATAATTAAGAAGCCTGAACCCTAACAAACATTACTTAAGATAAGTCTGCATACTTAGATAAGTATGGCGCTTTTAGTCTTGACTTTATTTGTCCAGGTGCCTATAATCCTGGAAGACAGAACTCAATAAGTGAGCATCTCCATAAAAATATTTCCTCTCCCAGAATTATCCCTACTAATTGATGGTTGGAATTTGGCCATTGTCTTGGTACTTATACCTTTACTCTTTAGACTTTAATGGGTTATGTATGATCTGTTACCCCTTCATAGCTGTGTTCTTTGTTTGAAACCAATATATAATAAACTCCCAAGCCCACAGAATTTGGAACAGCATGGGCTAACCACTAGTCTAGTTGTTCTCATTTTCTTTCTCCTGCCTTAAGAATCTTATGCCACCACGCCGCTCAGGACCCCAAAAAATCATATAGAGGCATGGCTCCCTATATATTTTCAAGGACACTTACTAGTCTTGTGATCCTGAACAAGTCACTTAAACATTTTTGCCTCAATTTCCTCTTCTATAAAAATGAATTGGAGTAGGAAATGACAAACCATTCCAATACCTTTGCCAAGACCCTAAATGGGGTCACAAAGTCAAACATTACTGAAATAACTGAACAAGAAAAAATTTACAAAGACAAATATCTATACTAAAGAGGATGTATTTATTTATGATTTATGTCTTATTATTTTTTTCAGGCTAAATGTTTTATCTCCAAACACTGAGCTGCAATTCTACAAAAACATTTATGGCAGCTCCTTTTGTGCTACCAAAGAATCAGAAACTGAAGGGATGTTCATCAATTGGAGAATGACTGGACAGGTTGTAGTATACAATTGTAATGGATTGCATCATAATACGCCATAAGAAATGATGAACAGGAGGATCACAAAAAAAACCTGGAAAAACTTATATGAAGTGATGCAAAGTGAAATAAGCTTCCAGGAGAAAGTTGTACAAACTAACAGCAATAAAGTATGATGATCATCTATGAATGATTTAAATATTATCAGCAGGATCTAAGACAACTATAAGAGACTCATGACAAAAAAGATTTTCCATCACCATGGAAGAAAATGACAGTCTGCATACAGATTGAAGAACATCATTTTTGGCTTTATTTCCTTCATGAGTTTTTTCTCATATAAGCAACATGTGTCTTCTTTCACAACATGATACACATGGAAGTATGTATCACATGATAACACACGTATAACATATAGCATATTACCTAATGTCTCGGGGAAGGAAAAAGGTAGAAAGGAGAGAACATGGATGCAAAATGTCATATGATTATTTTAAAACTGGATCTACATGTAATTGGGGGGAAATAATAAAAAATAAATTTTTTAAAAAGGTCCACTAGCTAAGATCAAATCTCCTCTGGTACTTAAAGCTCTTCACAAATGAGCTCTAGTCTGCCTTTTCCAGACTTCTTATGCATCACTCCTTTCCATACATTCTATTTTTATAAGTTTTAAATATATGTTTTGTTTTTACATTATAAATATTTTTAGATTATTGCCACTCTGAGGTCACCTGATAGAAAGTACAATAGTTAAGTAAAACTAACAACAGTGACCTTACCTGAAAGTGAATGCAATATTCTACATATGTAGCACTCTCTCACCTCTTTTAAAAAATGTATAAATAAACAAAAATCTGTTTTCTAAACATTCCATTCCAATGGGGAAAAAAGAGAAAAAGTTAACAAATTTCTTGCAACAAATGTGCATAATCAAATTCATTCTTTGCCAGGATAACATATATGTATGTTTTATTCAGCAACCTAAATCTTTCACCTTGCTATTAGATAGACAGTCTGCTGGGATTATAGATAGTCACTATAATGATTACAGTTCTTAGTTTTCAAAGTTCTTTGTCTTTACAATGTTATCATATAAATTGTTCTCCTAGTTCTATTCATTTCATTCTTCATCAGTTTATAAGTCTCCAAAATTATTCATTTTTATACCACTGATATAATTCTAAGGCATAGCAACTATGAGTGTTCATGAAGACTTAAAGGTATCAGTTGTTTTTTAAAAACTATACTTCATCTGCTTTTCTAAGGGGTAACAGAAAGTAAAATTTTTATCAGTGCTCATATGTGCAATTTACAACTAAACAACTGAACCAGGTCCACATATGATATGAAATTGGCTCTAGCAGATATGATTTTATTTAATTTGCCCTTTAACAAAGGGGGAAAAATGTAAGTGAAATAATGAAACATTAAAAAAATTGCACAATGAGAGTTACTCCAATGAAAGAAGGTGGGTTGAAGTAGGGGAAGGAGGGAAAGAAATGCTATCATTGGGTAATAAGAAGAAAGCAGAATAGTCTTATATGAAATAAAATCCATCGAGTAAATAAAACATTCTAACAAAAAGTCAGGATTAGAACTAAATTCAGATAAAAGAATTATAAAATTTCAAAGATAAAGAATTATCATATTGGTTTGCCTCACTTCTTAATCAAAGAAGTCTTTTTTTCAATATTTAAACTCTGCTATCTAATTATATACTGTCAAACTAATCCAATTAAATAATTATATAGTGTTATGTGGGAAACAACTGAAATATATGCAGATAATTTTAGTAGTGCTAATTACATTTTGATTTAAGAAATCTAGTATTATGAGCCTTATATACTCTAAAGGGAATGAGAGGATATTACTTTAATATTCATAAATACATTCATATATGTTTCAAAATGAGTTAAGTGTTTTTTTTTAATTGAGAGAGAAATCATCTAGTCAAATTCCCTCATTTTAAAATTAAGAGCACTGAGGGGCAGAAAATATAAGTGCCTTGCCCAAGTCTTAAGAAAGTTGGTGACAGAACCCAAATTATGTTTCCCATATGACTCCCAGTCCTCAATTCCTTCCAAATCTATGCTGCCTCTTAAGTATAATATTTGACTAACTATCCAGGATACTTTATATAAACAAGTCCTACACATGTATGCTATTTAAAATACATACACAAAACATACAATAACAGACAACACAAACAGAAACTCAAAGTCCATTAACTTCAATAATACAGTAACTTACCAGGAGCCAAAGTCTTATAAGAAACACATGCCTCTAAACAAATGCATACATTTCCCATCATATAGAAATTGGAGCCATCACTGACCTCTTATTCAGATAATTGTATAAATGACACAGCTGATCAGAAGCAGCAATACAAAGACAGCATTAAGAAATGAAAATTTAAGAGCAAACACAAGAGAATGAAATAACTAATGCTAAGTGAATGAAATGACAGTGGTTACTAGTTTATATCAATTCCACACTGACACAGGATTCTACAGAAACCTTAGTGTATCATTGTATTATACAACACAGAACAATAACATAATAAATGTTCAAAAAATAGAAACTGTCTTATCAGTAAAAGACTGGCTTTTAATTGTTTTTATTGTTATTGAGAATAAGGACAATAATAACAACAGCTAACATTTCTATAGTGCTTTAAGGTTTGCAAAGGGTTTTACAAACATTACATAATTTTTACCTTTTTTTACCTATTTAAGTAGATGCCATTATTCCCAATTTGCTGGTATTAGCAACTGAGTCAGAGAGAAGTTACTTGCCTAGGGTTACAAAGCTAATAAGTGGCTGAGGCAAGATTTGAACTCACGTCTTCCAAATTTGATGTCCTTAACCATTGCAACATACAGCTACCACTAGAAGATATCACATATCAGTAATTATTTAATGCTCAATTGTTTAAAAATATTGGGAAATGGGTTAGACTGACTGTGGTAAATAAAGGTAACTGAATATAACCATGTTTTAAGAAACCACAAAATGAAGAATATATCAAGGTAAAGAAAAACATATAAACTATTGCAGAATGATATAATTAGAACCAGAAAAACAAAATAGACAATAACTACAAAAATATTTTTTTAAAGGACAGCTTTTAAAACTGAAACAATGTTGCAATATTATAATGACTAATCTTGGTCTCAAGGAAATGAAATGATTGGAAGAGAGGGAGTAATGAAATAAGATTCATATAAAGCCTTCTTTCATGGCAGCCACTGTGCTTTTCCCAAATATTATTTCATTTCAGTCTCATAACAACCCTGCAATCTGCGTGTTATAGCCAGGAAATTGAGGCAAACAGAAGTTAAGTGACTTGTGCCTGGTGTTAAAGGGATTTTCTTAATCTCTTTCTCTGTCTCCTTAAGAGGCAAGAGAGCAGGATATCTAAATAGATCAGACTGACAGGTGTCAGTGAGCCAGAGCTGAAGATTCCACTACTAGGAAGACTAGGAGAGAGATAAGGAAGGAAGACTGACAGGGCTTTTGCCTCTGGATCTCAAGAGAGTAAGAGGTCTGTTTCTGAGGCAAGGCCTATTGGTAGTTGGCTACTGACAATTAGATGGTAGAAAACTAATTGAAGGATTAATGTCTGGTTATTTAGGAAGATAGGTAGGTAGTGAATCAATTTTAGATAATGTAGGTTAGAGCAAGCCTGGTGTTTGTCAGGCAAGAAGAACCTGTCCTAAGAAGACAGTTAGAGGTAGATTTTAGAAATTTTAGATAGTATTAGGAATTTAGGTACAGTCATAGGGTATTAGAATAATAATCTCTCTTTCCTCCTTTTCTATTTTCTATCTGTACTTCTCAAATTAAACGGTTTTATTCAACTACTCTCCTCACTTTTGTCAAACTCCTACTTTTAACCCTTACCCCAGAGTACATAGCTACTAAGAGTCTAGGGCTGCACTTGAACTCAGCTCTCCCTTTCTTGGGACTTCAATTTCCTCAACTTTAAAATAAGATTGTACTTGAAAAGTTTTAAAATTCTTTCTAGCTCTAAATCTATGACTCTAAGATCTTAAATTGACATCAAACTTTTAGGAATTTCTTCCTGTATCTAGCCATTCCAACATTTGTAGATATGCCTAACTATACTGTTGCTTAGCCCATAACTCTCCATCTGAATGGAATGAGAGATTATTAGCCAAATATTGGTTAATATCAATACAGGTAAAATTTAACTATTGCATTTCCCTGATCAAGAAAACCTGTGGGAGAAAAAAAAGGAAATGCTGTAGTGTTATACTGAAATGGTCTGTTCTAGATGATGTTATGCTGGCTTTCTCTGATTATAACATCCTCTTCTAGATTTTCCACTAAGCATGTGTTTAATCAAAAAATTAAAAAGCTTTCAAGACCAATATTTGAGATTATTGGCATAGAGCTTAAAAATTCTAGTATTATTTCTTTGTTTGAAAACTGGGACATGTGCCCTCCTCTCATCCTGAAATATAGCTCCCATTCTCCATACTCTTAGACCACTGACAGTAGCTAAGCCATTATTACATGCTTGGTTTTTTTCAGTCCTTAGAATACAGTTTATCTTAATAAGTTTATCAAATACAACTAGATACTCTCTTATCTGTTTATTTACCTTTGCTAACAGTTTTCTGTTTTCACTAATATTAATATATTTCAAGTCTTTAAAATGTTCCTGTTAAAAAATTCTTGCTGTTAAAACTAGTGGAAATGCTCATTGGCTATGGGTGGTGGGGAGGTTAAATGGGAGGTGAAAGGGAAAGTAACAACATGAATCATGTAACCATGGAAAATTTTTTCTAAAAATTAAAATATTTTTAAAAAAATTCTGGGAGTCTATTCCTATGATTCTCCATAAGTATAGGGACCTTATTCTATGGAAATTCTTCCAAAAGCAGCTTGACAATTGCTATATAAATTTAGTCTTGAGAAAATTTACAAGGGCACAGTTTTAAATGACAACCAAGGTTATTCAGCTAGTATGTAATCAAAAGTAGGGCTTGAGTCTGACTCTGAGCAATTCTTAATACACAACACTACACTGTCTATTAAGCATACTTTACTATCTTCTAATTTTGAAAATATTAAAAATTTAATCAAAAACACATTTGGTAACATTACATTATTCAGAATATATGGCTAAACAAAACGATACTTTCCAGTATCACAACAAGTAACAGTCTGATACATACATACTGCTAATAAAGCAAATGAGCTCAGGAAATACTAGGCATTAGGACTAGTAGCTAATTTCTATAAAAGCTCAAAACAATCCATAAAGAATATAAGTTGTGATATTAGAAATTTGGGAGTCCTTAAACTAATTTTGAGGTCCCCAATCTAAACTTCCTGTGGACATTTAGGACTCTTTCAAAACTATATTTCCCATGATCCCTCTTGCATAATTAGGTGGACAGGAAGTGTGCTTACCTAGACAGAGGTTCTTCAGAACTTGAAAGGTATGCTCTCTTTCCTGCTGAAGCAGCTTGGGGTCAGAAGTATGGCGTGGCATATGAACTAAATCTTTTTTTTTTTTTTAAACCCTTAACTTCTGTGTACTGGCTCCTTGGTGGAAGAGTGGTAAAGGTGGGCAATGGGGGTCAAGTGACTTGCCCAGGGTCACACAGCTGGGAAGTGTCTGAGGCCAGCCTTGAACCTAGGACCTCCCGTCTCTAGGCCTGACTCTCAATCCACTGAGCTACCCAGCTGCCCCCTGAACTAAATCTTAATAGGCACGTGGCTTTATTTTTCTAAAAGGCTTCCAATAAAACCCTAACATTTTTATATATATATCCATTTTATTTCTTACAAAGTATTATTCTGATCATTTTAAATTTGAGGAACTAAACTCAAAGAGTTGATTTATCTAAAGTCTCACAGCTAGTGAATAGCAGGCTAAGAATTAAAAATCAAGACTTCTGATTCAAAGGTTTGCACCCTTTGCACTCTGCCATGTTTCCTCTCCCAGAAGGATTACTAGATCACGTAAAAAAAGAGTTAGAAGGAACCTCAAAGGCCATATACTTTCACCTCCTCATTTTGTAGGGGAGAAAACTGATGTCTGGTGAGTTTAAAGGACTTTCCCAAGGTCACCCAAGGAATAAGCATCTGAGGGACGATTTGAATCCATACTCTCTAACTCTCTAACTCTTTCTACTGTTCCAGAGAATTTAAGAATTAGCAGGAAATAGTGACTCACAGGGCAGTGAGACTTTCATTAAGTCTGAAGAAATCTGATTTCTCATTGTCTAGTTTTTTTTTATGCCCTAGAAGATGAGTAGTATATTCAGTGATTGATGACCTGCTCTCCAAAACCAATCAGCCTGGGGAAAGCTTCTCCTACTTTGATGGAAAAACTAGCTCAACTTGCATAGCAGGGATTCTAGTAGATGGCATTCCTATCCACTACATATAAAAGTTGGAAAAGTAGCCAAGCAGCATTTTTAACTTGCATTCCAGAAAAAAAAACAAACAAAAAGTTACATCACTATTTTTAAGAAATGCTAAAATTTTGAATATACCAAATAGACTCATTAATTTTTCTGTGAGAATTATTAAATTGATACAGTTATGTCATTAGAATATCTTACATATAACACAAAACAAACCTTTTCTGACTTTCAGACTCCTTCATGGCCATTTCTTCAGCTACTCTTCTTCTTATTCCTTCTTCATTAACTATAATTAAGGAAAAAATGCATAAGTAATTAAGCAAAGAAAATGATGTGTCAAACTCTATCAAGTCTGTCCTTTGAATGAAGAACTCATAATACTGCAAAAACAATGTAATCAACACTTTCCTAATGGTATTGAGGTAGTTTTATCACCCATCTACAAGCAATTTTTTAAAAATCTAACTTAATCTCAAGAAATTGTTCAATGCCTAGAAGGATGTGGGCCAGTACATCAAGTTATTTTTAACAAGATTTGTAACTTTTACAATTGTCTTAGAAGTACAGAGACAGGGAATGATAAAGAATCAGCAAGATCAAGCATACTTAATATAATTCTTTTTTACCAAATCTATTCAGTTTTCTCCAGATATCTATTAACTCTAATTTTTATAGCATTTCATTTACTTCCCTTACTTCTTTCTTATTTATTTTTCAGTTTGATTTATCTAGTTCTGAAAGGAGAAACTTGAAATACCCACCAATATGGTCTTACTCTCTAATTCCTCAAGCTCCTTTAATTTTTCCTTTAGAAATCTAGATGCTATGTCATTTTGGTGCATAAACTAATTTAGTAATGATATTACTTCATTGTTTATAGTACCCTTTAACAAAATGTATTTTCCTTCCTTATATCTTTAATCAGGTCAGTCACACACATCTCTAAGTCTTGTCCCTTCTTTCTCCATAAGAACCTGAGCATCTATCTCCTCTACTCACATAACTACCACCCTTACCACTTCAGATTGATCTGTATTACCTCTCATTTGTAATGCAGAAATTAGCTCTTTATTGATCTTCTTCCCTAATGTTATCTTACTCTTTCCAATCTCTATTCCACACAGCTCCAAAAGTGATCTTTTTTTTTTGTTTGTTTAAAAACATTTACCTTCCATCTTAGAATCAATACTGGGTATAAATTCCAGGGCAGAAAAGTGGTAAGAGCTAGGCAATGGGGATTAAGTGATTTGCCCAGAGTCACACAGGTAGGAGGTGTATGAGGTTACATTTGAAACCAGGACTCCAGTCACTTAACCCCCACCACTTAGAACTCTAGACTCTTCCTGCCTTGGAACCAATACATATGCTAAAGACTGTGAATCATTCAATATCCAGCAGCAATAATAATTTTAAAAACAATGTTGATCGGGGTTTCCGGGTTAAGATGGCGGCAGAGTAAGAAGCAGCTCTTAACCTCTCCTGACCGAAACACACAAAACTCCTCAAGGGGACATAAAAACAAGTCCAGACGAACGGAGGAACCCCACAACAGGGCACAGCGTGGAAGGTACGTGGAATCGAGGCATTTCCATGCTATAAAGGGCTCTCACTAAATCGCGGGCTGAGCAACCGCCCCACCCCCACCCCCTCCACACACAACACCTGTAGCTCCGAAGCCAGCTAAAAAGAAATAGAGCAAGTTTGGGGCACCCATCGAGTCATTGGCAGCTCCGGGACCTGTTCCTGAGAGCAGCAAGACTTAGGACCCCATTAAGCCAAAAAAGGCACCCGAAATCTGAGCGCGCGCGGGAGCAGGACGCAGGGCACACAACTCAGGCTGAGCAGAGCGCAGGCACTGCGGAGGCAGACACAACCAGGAACTAAAGCCTAAGTGGGGAACCAGTGCAGACAGGTATACGACTGTGGAAGTAGCCCCCTGAGACTTGTAAAGGAACCTCCTGCAGAGGATCAAGCAAGGGAGTCCACCAGGGGGCTTGACCTTGGAAAAAACTAGAACTCAGACCTCAGGAGCCAATAGATCTCTGACAGACACTGAGCGCGAGGATAAACCTGAGAAGCTGCTGGGCTAATGATGGCTAATCAGTCACAGGAAGTTCAGAAGAGAAAGAATAATAACAAAAAAAAAAAAAAGAAGTCTTTAACACTCGACAGCTTTTACACAGAGAAAATCCAGACAACCGAGCAAACAGAGGAGGAGAACAAACAACCATCCAGACCCTCCCCAAATAAGGAAAACTCCTCACAAGCTATGGAAGAGTTCAAAACTGAGATTTTGAGGAAAATGGAAGAGATCTGGCAAGAAAATAACAGTTTAAAAGGTAGAATCTTGCAACTGGAAAGCAAGGCTCAGAAACCAAATGAACTGATAAGCAAATTGAACACAAGAAATGACCAGATTGAAAAGGAATACCAGAAGATTATGGCCGAAAACCAGAAGATTATGGCCGAAAACCAGAAGATTATTGCCGAAAACCAGAAGATTATGGCCGAAAACCAGAAGATTATGGCCAAAAACAGAAAGATTATAGCCGAAAATCAATCCTTAAAGGCTAGAATTGAGCAAGTAGAAACTAATGATCTCTCAAGACAACAAGAACAAATAAAACAAAGCCAAAAGACTGAAAAAATAGAAGGAAACATGAAATATCTCAATGAGAGAGTGACAGACCAAGAAAACCGGTCTAGAAGAGACAATTTGAGAATAATTGGTCTTCCAGAAAAACCAGAAATTAATAGAAACCTGGACTCTATACTAACAGAAATAATTCAGCAAAATTGCCCTGAAGTCCTACAACAAGAGGGCAATATAGACATTGAAAGGATTCATAGAACACCTGCGGCATTCGATCAAGAAAGGAAAACACCAAGAAATATCATTGCAAAATTCAAGAGTTTCCAAGCAAAAGAAAAAATCTTACAAGAAGCCAGAAAGAAACAATTCAAATATCAAGGAGCACCAATCAGGATCACACAGGACCTGGCAGCCTCAACACTAAAAGACGGCAAGGCGTGGAATACAATATTCAGAAAGGCAAGAGAGCTGGGCCTGCAACCACGGATCAACTACCCATCAAAATTGACTATATATTTCCAAGGGAAAGTATGGGCATTCAACAAAATTGAAGAATTCCAGGTATTTGCACAGAAAAGACCGGGGCTAAATGGAAAGTTTGATATCCAACCACAAAAATCGAGAGAAACCTGAAAAGGTAAATAAGATACAGAGGGGAAAGAAAGAAAACTTATAATTTTTAAATTTGCCTTTTTAAGGGCCTCAGTGAGATCTAATTATCTGTATTCCTTTGTAGAGAAATGTTATGTTTAATTCTCTGTAGTGAACTCTATTCACTATTATAATATTCACTATTATAGTAATCAGAAGAATAATTAACAGAGTGAGGGTGGAACACTAAATAATCTAAGATGGC
>NC_058134.1:118375705-118506739 GCF_016433145.1 Gracilinanus agilis | reverse complement strand
TTTTTTGATCTCACCAATCTAGCAGCTTTATATCGACCGAAGCTCCACGGCGTGCTGTGAGAAGGCTGACTTAAGGATAGATACAAAGAAGAATTCAAGAAAAATTCAGAAAGATTGAGGGAATTCGAGAGACCGAGTGGTCAGCCAACCCACGAGATTTAAGCGCTCCCCTGCGTCAAGACGTCGGAAACGGAAACCAGTTGGACCATGTTGGATCACGGGAAATGTAGTTTTGATACATTTCCCTTGTCCATAGAAATATATACACTTTTAGATGGTTTTTTTTCAATTCCTTTTTACAATATATATAAAGAAGTTGTTTTTTAGGGTAAGAATCCATCACCAGTGCAGGGTGCCAGTGCCTGCTAGGCTTCTCTCTCCCTTCCCCACTAAACCTTATTCTTATCTATTATAATTGATTCTAAAATAAAATGAGGGTCTTTTATAAGAACTGGATGAAGGTGGGCTGTCCCAGAGAGACAAGCTCTCAAAAGAGTCTCAAATCTCTCTGGAGATGTTGTATTGATTAATTGATTTAGCTGGATCCAAGATGGCTGCTGTCGACAGTTTTTTCCAGGGGCAGCAAGAGCATAGGTTTGTCACAAGGGCTGGTTTGGCTTGGAGCTGTAGACTTCCACTTCCTTCTCCTTCACAATTACCAAAACCAGCTCCCCATTTGTTTGGGGGTTCCCCCTTTTATCCTCTTGGTTCCAACTGTCTCCAACAAATACTCCTTCTTGGGGTTCCACTGGAAGTCCCCCTATAATTCCATCTTACACATGTATACCCTAGATCAAATTGCTTACCACCTCCAGAAGGGAGGCAGACAATTTGGAGCTTATAATTTCGGAAAATGTATGTTGTAAATTGTTATTACATGTCATTGGGAAAATAGAGTATTAGAAAAAGAATGAAAGAAAATGAAGGATAAACAACATTAGCAACAAACTCTGGACAATCTGGCTTCGAATCTCGGCATTTACCTGAAACTACACTCTCCAAAGTTAATGGTCAAATCAAAATACCTTTTCTTAATCTTCATCCTTCTTAACCCTTGAACAGCCAACTGTTCAAAGATCAACAGAGGTCTCTAATCCCTGAACTCTCTCCAGAGCTCTACGCTCAAAATACCAATTGCCTTTTGGTTATCTTGAATTAGAAGTAACAGATATCTGAAAGCCAATATATCCAAAACAATTCGATATTATATCCTTCAATCTTCCACTCATCCTAATTTTCCTATTACTGTTGAAGGTATCCCCATCCATCCCCAGGCTGAGAATCTTTTTCATCTTTATTTCCCCATTCTTATTCATACAACATACCGAATTTGATGTCAACTATTGGCCTTCCTACCTTCATAATACCTCTTGTATACTTCCTCTTTTCCCCATTTACATAGTCTTGACCATCACCACCTCACGCTTAGACTATTCCAATAGCATTCTTTTTCATTGCTATTTAATATTCTATTTTTAAAATTAATAACTATTTTTTTCTCTTCTTGCCAACTCCCCCTCATCACCCCAACTAGGGGGAAAAAAAAGAATAATATCCTTACAACAAAGGTATATAGTCAAGTCAAACAAATTCCTACATTTTGACCATGTTCAAAAATATAATTTATTCTATATCTTAGTATCATTGTATCTCTCTGAGGGCATCTCAACTTTCTCTAAGAAGCCTCTACATTAGCTATTTCCCAGACCTAGAATGTTCTCCTTCCTGTTATCTACTTCATGGCTTCTCTCAAGGCTCAACCAAAAACCATCTTTTAAAGAAGGCCTTTCCAGAATCACACCTTCTTTCTGAGATTCTTTTCCATTTAATCTGTATATATCTTGCAAATACATTGTTATTTGCCATGTTGTTACCCCAAATAGAAAGTTAATTCCTTGAGGACAGGGATATTATTTTATTTTGGTTTTTGGTTTTTTTGTTTTTGTTGTTGCTGTTGTTGTTAAACCCTGACATTCTGTCTCAGTATTCATTCTAAGATAGAATAGTGGCAAGTAACTTGCCCAGGATCACACAATTACTAAGTGTCTGAGGCCACATTTGAAACCCAGGTCCTCATTCTAGGCTTGGCTTTTATCCACTGTGCTACCTAACTGCCCCAGGATAGTGTTTTTGTATAATTGTATTACTGGTGCTGAGTACACTCATAGTAGGCAGTTAATAAATGCTTGCTTACTGACTAATGAAATAATGACATATTAGACAACAGTGGACCGGTAAATAAATGTCATCTTTCCCAATGTTAAAAACCTTTATCAAGGCTAAGGTTCTTACTTTAAATAATTTAGCTTAAAATAAATGTCAAATTAAAGAGACTGCTAATTAGACTTTGGCTTTTAGATTGCATGCTAATAAAAATCTTTTCATCAATAACAAATTTTCAAAGTTCAGTGAAAACTAAAAATCTGTTCTGTTTTGTTTTAATACTATAACATAGTAGTTAGGTGGCACACTGGATTGAGCACTTAACCATAGTAAGGAAGACCTGAACTCAAACCTGGCCTCAGACACATACTAGTTTGTGACCCTTGCAAATCACTTAATTGTCTGTCTACCTTAATTTCCTCTGCCATAAAATGGAAATAAAAATATCACCTACCTCTAAGGGTTGTTGTGAGGATTAAAGGAAATAACATTTGTAAAATATTTTGCAAACCTTAAATTATAATATAAATCTTGACTATTTTTATCATTATCATCATTGTTTTTAACCCCCAACAATACAACTAAGTTGGCTTTGGCCAAAGTCATAAGAGAAGCTAAATTAATCAGTTAATGGAAAAAATTACAAAGAACACAAGGAATTAAAACAACTCAAAAAAACCCCAAGTCTTCTCACCTCTCCTTACTTTTCTGCAGTCTTGGTGAAACAAATGAATATCAAAAATTACATTTTTTTTAATATAGAATGAGAATTAGTGGGAATAAAAATTTTCTAACAACATTGCATAATCCTAAAAAGGAAAGAAAAAGCAATACTTTGCTAAATACTCCAGAGCACTGGTACATTGTTTAACAACAGAAATTAATCCTATTTTCTTCTTTCTATTTCTTGTTTCAATGTGTCTCACCATACAGGATACAAAAATAAGAGTCAGAAAAAAACTATTTAATACAAGAAACTAACCATTTCAGAACAATACCATCTCTTGGGACATTTTAAATAACCCAACTCAGGTTTCATTATTCCCCTCCCAGCTAATTCATATTTTATTTATGCTAATTCAAATATGTACACCATGTGAGACAACAGAAAACAGAAACATTAGTATTTTTCATTACTCTATAGTATATAACTTTACTTTCTTTTCACATTCAGTATACAATGAGATAATTAAACCATTCTCCTTTTTGAAGTATGATTATAATTCTTATTTTTCTTTCATCTCAAGTAGCAAATCATTACTCATTGTTCAGAAAACATAATTTTCATGTATCTATAAGTAGTCCTAATCTTTAATAAACAGAGCATTCTCTCAAAAGCTTTTCCAAAACCTCTGTAATTTAGTTTATCGTGATTTTATCATTTTAAACAGAGTATAGCTTTTCTGGATATAAAGACTTTAAATCTGCACTATACTCTGATGTCTCAACACAATAATAGAAGTGACTCTGGATGCCTAAGGGGCCATATAGGAAAGAGAGAGAAGGGCTGCTTTGAGAGGCTGTTCTGAGGAGTAAGGGTACAGAAGCAGCTGGGGAAAAAAAAGATTTTGTACCAAGTTTTCTTTTTCTTTTCAAATAAGGCCAGCTGTGATATGGTCTACAAGAATCATCTTCTTCTGAAGAGCAGTAGCAGAACTCTTTATCATTTTACTTAATAAAGAGAGTTTGGAAGGGGGCAGGAGGAAGATATGCCAGCAGAGTTGAAACTCGGAGGAAGATATGCCAGCAGAGTTGAAACTCGGGCATATCTTAAAGTTAGAAAGGTTTTGCAATATAGGACCCCTGATGAACTCTGTCTAACATTTAAGGACCTAAACTCTAGATAACATTCTGTTGTTACTCAGATGTGCCCAAATCTTCATGAACCTATTGTGCATCAGGTTATCCTCTACTATCTCCTGAAGTCTGTCCAAGTTCATGTTCATTGCTTCCATTACACTATTACGCATCTTCTCTGTCCCCTTTTCCTTTTGCCTTCTTCAATCTTTCCCAACATCAAAGTCTTTTCCAATGAATTCTGTCTTCTCGTGATAAAGCCAAAGTATATGAGTTTCAGCTTCAGTTTTTTAACTTTTGGTAACTAATTTCTTTAAGTAGTGACTGATTTGATCTCTTTGCTGTCCAAGGGACTCTCAATTCTTTTCCAGCACCAAAATTTGAAAGATTCTGAGGCACTTGATCTATTGGATCTGTAATGGAGGATTGGAGGGATGTTAACTATTATTATTTGTGGGTTCACACTGGGGTGAGAGAGACAGGAATGTCAGATGGACAGGACCAAACAGGATAGGGAGACAAGCGTTTATTGCCAAGGAGTAAACTGTCAACAGGAATGGCAGTTAGGCCCAACAGTCACTCAGCCCACCTAGACAAGGGCCTATGGAACCAGCAGGCAAAAGGTAAAAGTTGAGGGAAACAATAATAAAGGACGGGAATAAGGGATTCTACACTTACAAGCTAAGGGCAAACCACAGGGTCAGGGGAAGGGCTTGACTACACTAAATTAAGACCTAAGCCAGGTAGGGCCCAGAGAATAACAGGACTGGAGTGGGAATCCTCACAGTAGAATCCAGATAGGTTTTCAGGATGCCAGGAACCAACTCCTCCAGAACTGATGGTCGTCCAAAGCAGTCCAGTAGGGAGAGGAGCCTACAAGCTGTCCATCAGATCGCAGATCACTCCCTACTCAGTGCTGTTGTGCAGGAAAGATGTCCTCTGTTTCCAACCTTCTCCACACTCCAGGATCCCAGGGAATCAGGGAGCAACTCCACAAGCTCTGAGGTCTCCCAGGGAATCAGTTACTGCTTATATCTCGCACCATGGAGTCCTTCTCAGAGAGTGCAAGCCACTGTCTGCTTCCCCATTCCATGTGGAATTCTCCAGTCCTTCCTGCTAGGTCCACATTAACTATATATAAACTAATACCTAAATAATCCTCACAAAAGATCTAATCTCTTAAAATCTATTTATCACTTCCTCTTCATATTCACAAGGGATGTTATTTAGATCAGATCTATGCAGTCTAATGGTTGTCTCAGCTTTCTTCATATGTCTGAATTAAGAAACTCATGTTTACAGTCAGAGACAGTTTTAATTGACTGCATCTTTCTCCATCTTTGACTGCAAAGTAGATAATCTGATTTTAATATTGACCATCTGGTGATGTCGATGTCCAATCGCCTTTTGGGTTGTTGAAAAAGAGTGTTTCCTATTAGTTTCTTCCCCGCTTCATTTTGTACTCCAAGACTAACTTACCTATTATTCCAATTATCTCTTGATTTCCAACTTTAACATTTCAATCCCCTAAAATGAATGTGCCACCTTTTTAAAGTGTGATCTCTAGAAGATGTTGTAAGCCTTTATAGAACTGATCAACTTTGGCCTTTCTGGCATCAGTGGTTGAATCATAGACTTGTAATCCTGGAAGGCTGAATGGTTTCCCTTCACTTTGAACAGATATCATTCTGCCATTTTTTTTATAATAATAACCCAGAAGTCCTTTTCTCACCTTTTATTGACTATATGAGGTACTCCATTTCTTTTTATAGATTTTTGCACAAAGTAGTTTATGTAGTGGTCAGCTGAATTAAATTTACCCATTCCTTTCCATTTAAGTTCGCTGATACCCAAAATGTCAATGCTTAATCTTTCTATCTCCTGTTTGATCATAGATCTTAATTCCTGGTTCAGATGATGGTCTCTCAAATCACAAACTGGTTGTAATCCATGGCAAAGGAGAAATTTGACACAGAAAACAGAATCTTTGAAGTACTGAAATGAACAATGTCTCCAAAACCATAATGAAACATCCTACAACTTCCAATTTGAATAAGGCAATATATCCAATATTGCTTTAAAATTGAAATGAATCAACTGTAAAATCTGGATAATGAGATTAAATCTACCCTGCCCATCTTTAGATTTAATCACCAAAGGTGAAAACATCTCCACTTAATTCACAAGTTGGGAGGTCTGTGACCCACATGTGCTAGAGTGAGTGACAAATCAGAATTTACTGACTGCCTCCTGGGCAGTCCTAAGAAAACCATCTGTTGTGATTGGACACGTAAACTAGGAGGAAGGCACAGGAAGTGATACAAAAGAAGCCCCTTTAAGAGAGTTCAGTGAGTTTAGCTAAACTCTTCTTGCTTGTGTCTTGGACCTGAAGGACTTCTTCTTGTTCGTGACTTGGATTTGGAGGAGCACTTGACCTGGGACCCTGAGACCTTGGTGAGACTGTTCTTAAATCTTTCCTTTGGAATTTCACGTGGTGAGTGTAAAGATTAAATCTTCCTGAACTTCTCTTAAGGAACTTTCATTTCAAAAGAGATTCTGTGACTGAAGTCTTTGCTTCTTTCATCTCCGGGGCCCTCTGGGTCTCCTACCCTCTGGGCCTCTGGGCCTCTGGGCCTCAGGCTCTCCAGCCTTGAGCTCAAGGCTGGGCCCTGCTCTACTGAAGACTAATTAGATCTGCCTGGGTTAAACTAGGGGCCAGAGCAAATTATATAGTGTGTTAGATTATCCTATCCTATCTTATCCTCTTTCTGATTTCCTAATTTTCTCTTCCTCTCCCCTCTTGTAAATAAATAAATAAACTTTTGTAAATAAACTTCCATAAAAGTCATTTTGACTTGAGGTTATTATTTAATTGGGGATTGATTATTGAATTCCCTGGCGACCAAATCTTTTAATATCCACCAAACCAAAACCCCCTTTTACCCCTTACAATAACAAGCTCAAATAACTTTCAGTTACTATTATTTGCCTGATAAAAATAAAAACATCTCGGTTATATATAGTAGGGTTTTTTAAAGACTTGCTTTTGATAAATAAACCATTTTCCTCACTATGATCCTGTCAAGTCATGTGTCAGAACAGTTAAGAGCACCAGATTTTTAGTCATAAGACCTGAGTTCAAATCAATACCCCTCCTTATAAAACAGTATAATCCTAGGCAAATTATTTAATATTTATAAGCCTTACTTTATCTATGTGTAAATAGAATTATCTCAAGCCCATTCACAGTTAAAATTCTAGCCACCAGAGATAATGTCATCTCCACCTCCCTTAGTGGGGAGGAGAGATGAGTTACCCACATGTGACAATAAGTAACAAATCAAGAACAAGGGACTGCCCTTTGGGCAGTCCAAATAAGTGTAGGGGCTGCCATTTGTCCACTTGAATTGGAGGTGGACCCACAGGAAGTGGCGAAAGACACTATCTCTTCAAGTATGTTGGCAACTTCCTGTTGAGTTAGTTCCCGCTTTGAACTTGGTGCTGAAAGATCTCGGCTAAGACATTAGGCAGCTTCCACTCTGAATTGTCACGTGGGTAAGTTAGGCTGACTTCCTTGGGCCTACCTTGGCGTTTCCAGACTCTCTACCTTAAGTAGGCTTCTTGCCTCCCTAATTGCTAAGGCCTTGAGGCTTGTAGCCTAGTTTAATTAGCCTTTCAATCCTCTCTCTCTCTCTCTCTCTATTTCCCTACCTTCTACCTTCCTAATTGTAAATAAACTACCTTAAACCCGATCCTGACTTGGGTCTATTTTAATTATGGAATCAATCTGAATTATTGATTCCTGGAGGCCACATTTTATATACATACATATATATAAAATACCTAAATTTTCCCTCTTACATCTATAATATAGAAATTAGATAGATGTAAAGCATCTGTTTGTTTTTTTAAAAGACAGTTATGTAGGGGGCAGCTGTAGCTCAGTGGATTGAGAGCCAGGCCTAGAGACGGGAGGTCCTAGGTTCAAATCCATCCTCAGACACTTCCCAGCTGTGTAACCCTGGGCAAGTCACTTGACCCCCATTGTGCCCCCTTACCACTCTTCCACCTATGAGCCAATACACAGAAGTTAAGGGTTTAAAAAAAAAAAAAAAAGACAGTTATGTAGTAGAGTGGATAGAATGCTATTCATATTGTGTAATCTTGGGCAAGTCACTTAAACTCCAGTTGACTCACCTGTAAAATGGGGCTAATAATAACATCTCCCTCCCAGGGTTCTTTTCAAGATTAAGTAAACTACTATTTGTCAAGTGCTTTGCACAGTGTCTGACATATATAAGCACTATATAAATACTAGCTATTATTATTAAAATGAATCTTCATTTGTCCACCTAAAGATTATCATGAATATCAAATGAGAACGTGTGTAAAGAACTTTGTAAACTATAAAGCATCATGTAAATGTCAAATGTTGTGGTGATACAAAAAGTAGTGATAGGCCATTGATGGGCAACCTTTTGAGCTTGGTGTGTCAAAATTCACCAAAAAAATAAGCATAACTTGGGTGGTGTGTCACTTCTAGAAAAAAAAATAATTTCACGATATTTATAGTTTAAATAACAAAAATGTATAATTGTAATATATAACTATTTAATAAACCAAAATAGGTAAATTAATATAAGTAGAATTGTCATCTATAGTGCACAGAGTGTCTATACTACACTACAGCAAATGTTTCATCCTTGGCATGCAGCCCCATACTTCTCTGTATGAGGTCGCATGTCATCGAAAATGGCTACACACATTTCATAGGTTTGCCATCACTGTGATAGGCAGTAGTTGTTGCAGTTTTCCTATTCTATTAATGTTTGGCTGGGTCATAAATATAAATTAAGGGGTAAGTTTTCTTTCATAGTGTCCTAAATGTCTCACTCTAGTTAACTGCACATCTCTCCTTTGTGAACAAAGTTTAACAGGTCTCAATCACTAAAACCCAATTCAGTGAAAGAGACAGGGCCTTAAACTCTGCTAAATTCTAGAAGGGTAGTGGGTACAATATCACTCAGATGGTTGGCATTGGAAATGCAAATAAATGGCACAGATGCAGGCAGAAAACTTGTAGAATTGTGACTGTGATTATGATATTCACAGGAATGCAGATGCCTACCCAAAAACAACTCCAACTATTTTTACTATTGAGTAATCACCTGATATTTTCACTGGTTCATTCCTTATTCTCTCCATATTACTGTATCTGAGTCAGGAGAAACAAGTTTCCTAAACACTGATTTATTTTTGCTAAATAACATTCTTCCCTTTATATAATTATCTGAATCTGGTTTTTCCCAGCCAATTAAGGCTGTATGTTTCCTTCATAGGTGGCACTCCTAGAGTGAACATTTTACTGGAACCACATATCCTATTTTGATATTTATAATTAAGGAAGAAAGCAGAATTTTAAAGAATAATAAAAGGAAAAAATTTAATTTCATCTTGAGAAACAAAAGGTCAAGATTATCAATCTTTGATGGGTTTCAATCACTTTACATTTATCAAGTCACTTTACATTTTATCAGTCACTTTACATTTATCAAGTACTAGGTTTCAAGGTTCTGGGCTAAGCACTGAGGATACAAATAAGGGTAAAAAAGAAGATCCCAGCTTTCAAGAAGCTTACATTGTGAAGAGGGAGATAACACTCAAAGAACTATGAATATACAAATTATATGCAGGATAAACTGGAGATAATCAACAAAACAAAGGCATTAGGATTAACCTTGATCAGGAATGGTTTCCTATAGAAAATAGAACAGCCAAAAAGATCAATGCCAAGGGATAAGAACACCCTGGAACTACTCTGGGCTCTGACAGATGAGCTTTGGTATTCTCTTGCCCAGAACCCGGCTTCCACTTTACTTTCCCACCACAAGCTGTAATGCACACCAGCTGCAAGTATATTTTTCCCTTCCACTTTCCAGCTCCCCTTAATATGTTGTCTTCCCCATCAGACATACGCCTCTTGAATGTACAATCTTCCTTGCCTGTATTTATATCCCCAGCACTTAACACAATGCCTGTAGTAAGCACTTAATAAAAGCTTTATTTATCTATCTATGAAAAGGCAGTTTTCAAAGAAGAAATCTAAGCTAGTAATAGCTATATAAAAACAAATACTTAAAATCATGATTAGGAAGTGAAAAATAAAGCAACTCTGAGGTTGTACCTCACATTGAGATCAAGAAAAGTTAAAAAAAGAGAAAATGACAAATGTTGGAGGAGTGCCAGGAAGACAGTTGTCAATGCGCAGTCAACAAAACTGTAAACCAGTACAGACATTATGGAGAGCAACTAGGAACCATGCCCAAAAAGTTCTTAAATAGTGTATTCCTTTGACCCAGCTACTAGGTCAAAACCCCAAAGAGATTAAAGTATAACAAAAACAACATGTGCAAAAATATGTATAGCAATCTTTTTTGACATAGCAAAGAACCACAAGCTAGGGGATACTCACCAATTGAGGGTTAGCTAAACAAAATTACAGTACATGAATATAATAGGATATCATTGCATTAAAAGAAATGATGGAAGAGATAGTTTCAGGGAAACCTGGGAAGACAAATGAACTGATGAAGAGTTAAGTGAACTGAACCAAGAGAAAAACAACCTCTGTTATAAGAAAAACTGCAAAAAACAAACAACTTTGAAAGACCTCAGAACTCTCATAACACAAAGATTAGACATGACACTATAGGATTAATGATGCAAGCTTGCTCTCCACTTCTTGACATGGGTGAGGTACAAAATGAGAAATAGGTTCATGGGTATGAATGGTTCTATCTGTTTTGTTTTACTATGCTTATCTGTTAAAAGTATTAGGGTTGGAGTCAACTGAGTAGCTCAGTGAATTGAGAGTCAGGCCTAGAGACAAGAAGTTCTAGGTTCAAATCTGCCCTCAGACACATCCTAGCTGGGTGACCCTGGGCAAGTCACTTAACCCCCACTGCCTAACCCTTACTATTCTTCTGCCTTGGAACCAATATATAGTACTGATTCTATGGCAGAAGGTTAGGGCTCAAAAAAACAAAAGTATTAGGGTTCTCTTTTTTATTTGATGAAAAAATTGGGCAAGAAGCCAAGAGATAAAGAAACTATTTCAAACAAAAAGGATTAAAGAACATAACTGAAAATTATTTTAAAACATTCAATACAGTTGAATAAAGATTAGAAGGAAATAAACAAAGGTACCTTTGAAAGTAGCATGTTAAATTTATTATATAATCTTTTTAAATACAAGCAGCTCCAGGAAGGGGGAGGAAAAAGGGGTAGGAAAAATCATGCATCAGGTAACCATGGAAAAATACTCTAAATAAATAAATAAATTATTGGGAAAAATAAGGGGGCAAAGAACTGATAAAAAAGAAGCATGTCACTTTATCAAATTTATGTGTTGAACATATAAATTTGAAATCATTTTAATTATATTTATATTTTATCAATTCAATTTTTGAGGCTAATTAAGAAAGCTTGAATTATCAATGAAATGTTTAGAATTTGGATTATTTTCAAGGAAATATAGATTTATTATTTTCAAGGACATGGAGTGATTAGAATTAGGCTAACAAAGTATTGCCTAATAGCCCTTATATGAACAGTTTTAATTTTACAAGTAATTAACAAGTACTATATAAATTACTGTGTATAAGCAGGCATTTCCTAAGTATTCACAGGTGCTAGAAAAGTTTGTACTCTTAAGTAATTTAAGTATCCTTTTTAGGGAAATTGAATTAACACTATTAATTTGTCTTGTTTGTTTTCATAGAACAAGGTAAATTTTAGCACCTTAAAATGTCAACATAAAAAATTATTTTAATATATTTAAGAATCATATAGTGTTATTTTTCAAAATGATATTGTATTGGGGGAATCTGATTCTTGTACAATTTTCCTCCTGAGTTTGAACTACATTTTGCAAACAACCTCATTTTAAATTACATATTCCTCTGAATGTCAGGATGCTGAAATTGAAAACTGAAAAACTTTGCAATATAAGTAATTTAACAAAAAGAATTTTCATTAAAGTTTTCAAAAAAATTAAGCAAATAGCTTGGAGTCCTGGCACAATTATGTTTCAGTTTCTGATCTCCAAGGTTCAGATATATTCTTAGAAAAATATTTGAAAATCTAACAAGTTATATTATGTCTTTCACTGTTTTTGAAATTTACTAGAACCTCAGAGGTAAGCTAAAGATTGCTAGAGGCAATTATGTTGAGAAGACATGGAAGACAATTAATGATCATTTAATGACTAAAAATTCATTATCACAATTGTCTGAAATAAGAAAATTTCAGGAAAACTTTAGTATGGGTTTTTACCCAAAAAATTGAAGATGAAATTGCTTCTCCCCAAATTTACTCACATTCTCCCATGTAATCACATCTCTCAATACATTAAAAATAAGATTCTAAAGATCACACTAAGATTTCACATAACAACAGCTCTATGCACCTGAATGAATAAAATGAGTCCAAATTTGCTTAAACATTTCTTGGCATTAAAAAGGTAGGGAGAAAGTGAGTAACCATCAATTGGAGAATAACTAAACTATATGAATATACTAGAAAAATAGTAAGCAGTAAGAAATGATAAGGAATTCAAAAAACTTGGAGAGAACTATACAAAATGAGAGAACAGGAAAAGTAGAAACAGAAGAATAATACTTGAATTCAGTATAAATGAAATTAAGAGATTATAAAAAGGAAGCCAAACTGAATCAATTTTTTTTAATTAACTGTATTATGAAATGGTAACAAACATATACAACTGCCAGAAGAAAGCAAGGAGAGCAAAATATATCAAAAGAACTAACCATTGTAGCAGTTGTGTTTTGGCTTAGCTGCTTTCTTTTTTTATTTAAAACCTTTACCTTCCATATCTTAGAATCAATACTGTGTTTTGGATCTAAGGCAGAAGAGTGGTGAGGACTAGGCAATGGGGGCTAAGTGGCTTGCCCAGGGTCACATAGCTGGGAAGTATCTGAGGCCCAATTTGAACCTAGAACCTCTCATGTAGGCCTGGCTCTCAATCCACTGAGCCATCCAGCTGCCCCCCTTAGCTGCTTTCTAGTGAAGAAACAACTGCTGTAAACCCAAAGCCTAATAAAACTTATTTTAAAACATAAAATATTTTTAAGCATTTAGGCATGTTTAAAAATTTCTATTTGCTTCCCCCCAAAAAATTCCTTCATCAACTCATCATTTATTATCAATAAGAACCAACAAAGATGAAGCAATCAACACCTAAATTATACAAATGATTACTTCAATCCTTCCAGGTTTTGGAACTTAGTCAAAGTGGTCATGAGACCCAGTGAGGCAGATGGCCCTCGGTAATTAAGGAAATGTTCTTCGAGACTAGCTGTAGCTGACAATTTTATCACCTTGTAGCCTATCTGCTGATGACCCTTTCCAAACTGAGCTAGGCCAGTCCTTGACAAATAGAAAATCTACCATGGAATCCATACTTAAATATGACAGGTTTTGATAGGACTTATCAGAGTTTATGTTTTGTAGCTATGGATTTCAAGGTCCTGGGGTCAACTCCAGAAGATAAAGAGGCAAGGGAAGAGGCCTTCAGTAAAGGATATAACTGAAAATGCCTGCTTAAACATGCCTGCTTACACAATGCCACGGTTTGAACTATAACCTCAATAGTAAAACTAGAACCATTCCTCCTAGGGAAAAACCTATTAGAAAAATATTGAGTTCAAACTCAGAATTCATATTCTAAATCCAGGTGTCTGAAAAGTAACTAACTAGTAGTAATAACCACATCATTAAATATAACAAAGAAGGGCTCTATAGGTTTAGAGTACAAGAGCATAAAGTTAGACCAGTTGTATTGCCTAAGAGATTCTAGTCTAGCCTAAGACAAAACCATAAAAATATAAAAAAAGATAAAATATGATAAATAGTCCTAAAATGGTCCTGCAATGACTTAAATGATAATGAAAGGATTTTAGAGTTGAAAAGGACCTATCTATTTAGTTCATCATCTGGTTTCAAACATGGTTTATTTTGTCTTGTTGGAGGCAGTCAACTTTTAATGTTCGTAGTAGAATTATAGATTTAGGACTAAAAGGGACCTTAGGTCTTCTAATTCAACTCAAGGCAGTGTAGTAGAGCAGAAAGAGGACTCTGGCTCTAGAGTCAGAGGATCTAAGCTGACATTCTACCCCTAATGCTTACTACCTGTATGACCCTTGGCAAGCCAATTTTATCCTCCTAAGGCTCAGTTTCCTCATCCGTAAAATAAAGGTGTTAGAAGAGATGGTCTCTGAGGCCCCTTCCAGTTTAATAGCTATGATTCTATGACCCCTCGTTTTATAGATGAGATGAACAAATTGAGCCAGAGAGAGTTTGTAAAGGGAAATGCCCCAAATCATGCAAATAAATAAGAAATTGCCAATCTGGGATTTGAATCCAAGTTCACTAACTCAAAATTAATGTCTTTTTCACTCCACTATGCAATCTCCTTAATTTTATTTCAAGGAGACATTCCCAACTCTAAAATAAAGCTTCATTGTATGTTTGCCAAGTAGAATCTGATTTTTTCCTTCCATTTAGATTTTTAAGGTGATAACAGCTTGTGGTCCAATATGATGAATCACGTATGCTTCCCAAGGACAGTGGATGAAAAATACCTAATCCCCAACTTGAACAAACTTCTGAGGTTAAGCTATGCTAGATAAACAGAAGGAAAGATAACTACTGATAATAATTTCTACATCTTGTAACAAATATCCACAACAAAAGTGATAGTGGATCTCTATGGAGATATATTTTCTATATGTAGTTGTAGTCACCACTACAAATAGTACCTAAGTTTCTGGGTGTTCTAGGAAATCATGCTATACAAATTGCCAATTTTGGCTGTGAAACAGACATAAAGACCTATTTCTTTTATTCTACACAGGCAAAGGGTAAAGGAAAATGCTGCTTCAACAGTATTTAAACTATATTACATCCATCATTACATTCTTTGCTGCCACTAGCAAAATAAAACACTTAATGTTCTTTGCTTGCTGATTAGATTTATACTTGGTAGAAAATATATATCAAAATTTAGATTTACTCCCATAAAATGGAAGCTGACAACCTCTCACTGGGATTTTCATGGCCTGAAGCTTTACTGGTGAAAACCATTATTCCACATAACATATTTTCATTTTTTAATGCATAGCATGTACTACATTGCAAGTGCAAGGCTAATACTATCTCCATATGAAAGACAAGATTTTTAAATATCTATTTGTGGGAACTGAAACTTGTTGACAAATATCAAAAATATCACCTTTTACAAAGCTTTAGAGAGTTGGCAATAAGTGACAGATTGCTTCAAAAGATATCTAACTTTGTCTAATCGCCATCTTATTTATTTGGATTTAAGTCAAATATAGATTATATTACTTGGGTACAAATTGCAAAATATAATATCTTTCAATTTTGCATTGATTTGATTTTTAAAGGAACAAATGGAATCCAGAGATATGAACCACTAAACTACATATAACTAATATGATTATGTAAACTTGCTTCAAAATAGTCTTCAAAATAGCCAATAAGCACTGAAAAATATTTTCAATATAATTAATCTACAAATAAATTATATGTATATGTGCATATATACATATGTATTCATACATATTTATATTATACATATAATATCTTGGCTATGTTCTCCTCCACCATTCATGAGTCAGAAGGAAAGTATCAGTGTCATAGATAACTAACATACTAATATATTCATGCCCTCAGCTCTATGTGAGTACCTATCTCTTACCCACCAACAATACGGATTATCATCCATGCCTACTCATACTAGGGAATTTTTCTCCATATTCTTCTAAATGCTCTAGAGAGGGTCCACTCAACATACTCCAGATCTCCAGATTTCACAATTGTGGCGGGGGTGGGGAGGGAGGGGATGGAGAAGTCCACTAGTTATGATACCATTCTTACCAACCTATCTTTGTTAAACCAGTCATTCTTCTCTCTGACTTTTTCTACACTGCTTTTTCTATGCAATTCACTTGCAATATTACAGTTCGATTATGCCTACCAAATACCTCTCAACTGATTTTTGCATCCTCTAAACTTCAAAGACTCTGGTATTCTATGACTCAAATCCACACACTATCTGCAGAAATACATATATCAATAAATTTAAGGCCAGTAACTAGAACTGTGATCTCATTGACACAGTACACTCCTAGTTGAGGAAACTCCCTCTACTAATGCAAGTTAGCACCTTCTTTGAAACCTATAGTCTTTAGGAATTGCTCAGTGTACTGAGATGTCAAATGACTTACTTGCCAAAGGTCCTAATCTTATCCTAATAACTTTAAGTGAAAGTAGTTTCTAATTTACTCCAAAAATTCTGTAACATATAAGCCCTTGATTTATTTTTCTTTTCTCCAAAAAAAAATTCTTAACAAGATTTCATTTTTTAGAATATAACATGCACGGCTTTTATAAAATATGAATCTTCCATAAAGTTTCAATAATCAATAATTGTAGATGTCTGCATATAATTAAAAAGCTTGAAAGATTTAACATCCCTCAAAATAAATTTGCTCAGAGAGGAAAACAAAGGAAAGGCAGAGCTTTCCACAGATATTCATAATCTTCAAAAGTCCCTTGCCCTCTCAAGTACTAACAAAAAGATAACTCAGGAAGAGATAAAAAATGACACTTTTAAGTTATGGACCAAACCCAAAGAACACTATCTTTTACTTCACATCTCTATCTATCTTCCCTTATTTGAAATATTTACTTATTTACTAAGATTCTGTCATTTGTCAGACACTATGGGGCTTGAGCTGAATTAACAACTAGAAGAAAAAAACCACAACTGACAACATTTTAAGGAGGGGAAATCCTTTTCATTTATATAGTTAAAAAATAAAATCATGCAAGAAAATTTCATCTCATTTTCTCTGTATTCAAACATTACATATATAATAAATTCTAAAAACCTCAAAACTATGATTCTAATTAAAATGAAAAGATTCTTATGTATGTAGAGTCTGAATTTTAAGATGTGAAGCAAAAGGTTAAATCATTAATATGTTATCTATAACAGAGGAAAAGAACATTATACTAAATATGCAATTCAGCAAAATTGAATACTGAGTGTAGAGAATAAGCCAAAACAACAGAACAAGATGAGATACAATCTCAGGCCACATAGTCATAAGTCAAATAGAATGATGTAATGACACAAAACAAACCAAAACATAAAGTAATGCACTCTAAATGTAGAACAAAGATACAAACAAAATGCAATGTAATGGATTAAGAAGGAAAGATCACTGCCAACTGGGGGAAGGAGAAGAGAGAGAACCAAGTAGATCAAGGATGACTAAATGAAATAAAGAATATTTATTATGAGCTTTAAAAAGAACTGACAAAATTGCAAAAGGCACAAGTTGGATTAGGTTTGGATTAGGGGATGAGACTGGCCATAGGGAATAACAAGAGCAAAGACACAAAGGCAAAAAATTTTCTATTTTAACTAGAGAGCAAGAGATATGTCAGGGAGTATAGCTTGAACTAAATGGTTGCTGAGGTCTCTTTAAATTCTAAATTTTGTGATTATATGACTAGTGTGACAAATACAACTGAAAAGCTTAAAGAGTTTGAACTTTTTATTCAGTAGACAACAGAGTCAATGGAGGGCTTATAAGAGAGAAATGGCATTACCTGGTTATAAGGAAGAATGGTCTGGTTTTTGCAAAGGAGAGTCTAGAGAATTAGGAAGGTGCCAAGATATTTTAGGAAATGGTTATGAGGACCTAAGCAATAGTAGAAGCAGTAAGATTAGAGGGATATGAAAATGTGCTGGAGACAAAAAAAATCAATAGTACAAGGCAAAGGATTGGATATGGGAAGAGAAATCAAAGAGTCAAAGATAATAGGAAAGTTAGGAATGCAAGAGAACAGTAGTGTCACTAACAGCAACAGTGAAGTCAAAAAGAACATTATAACCTAACTTTTCAAGTACAAGATTGGAGAGGGATGGCCAAATTACAGTCCCTCTGAAAAAGAATTTGAAGTTTTAGTGGATTCCAACCTCAAAAAGTTCAGTTATGTATTGTACATAAGATTCAAAACTAAAAAAGTCTAAGAAAAGGAATTATGGGGGACAGCTAGGTAGTTCAATGGATCATGAGCCAGACTTAGCAATGAGGTCCTGGGTCCAAATCTGCCCTCAAAAACTTCCTAGCTGTGTGGTTCTGGGCAAGTCACTTAATCCCTGTTGCCTAGCCCTTACCACTCTTCTGCTTTGGAAGCCATACACAGTATTGATTCTAAGAGACAAGGTAAAGGCTTAAAAAAAAAAAAAAAAAAAGGATTTATTCTGTTACTAGGCATATACCTCAATTAGGGGAGGGGAGGAAGACAGGAAAAAAATGTTCATAAAATTCATTCATAAAAATGTTCATACCAATTTTTGTATAGCAAAGAACTGGAAACTAAGGAAATAAATTAAGGGTTTGACTAAAATATGATGTAAGAATTCTAAAATAATACGGTGGTCGCTGATTTAAAATATTATAGCTCAAGTCAAAATGACTTTTAATAACTTTTATTTACAAAAGGGTAGAAAGAGTGAAAGTAGAGAAATACAAAAAGAGGGTAGAGAAGATATTCACCCCATCACACTAAATATTGCTCAGGTGCTCAGCAGGGCATGTTAACCCTCAACCAGAGGACCCAGAGTTCCACCCACATGATCTCCAAGAAGGGAAGGCCTCTCTGAAACTAATCCCTCTCCAGACACCAGGAAAAGAAAGCCAGCTACTCATTTACCCAAGAGGCAGTTCAAGTCCCAAGTTACCTCCAAGCTCCAGATTCAGGCCAAAGAGGACTCAAAGACTATCTCCAGAAGACTGCTTGCAGAAGACTCTCTCGCCAAAGATCAGAATTTTATAATCCTTTTTGACCCTTCCCCTCTTCACCAGGGCCAATCATAGCTTCCAAATTGCCTAGCTTGGGGAGGGGGGGGGCCCACATGTCTATGGGATTTACACCTCTCATCCTCTGAAGGTATAAACTCTTATCAAAAGGATTCACAAGTTCCTGACTGGGTTTCTGAGAGTATGAAGACTGATCGGGTTTCTGAGGGTGTAAACTCTTTAAGTGACTTGTGAATTCTCTTACTTTTTGGATTCTGGGGTTATCACTCATTTTAGAAAGTGACTTGTGAACTCCCTTACTTAGTGTCTGGTAAGTTACTTAGTAGGAGTACTAAAAGAAAGTCTGATTCACACTTCATTGAATGAAGAAAGTACCCATCAACTAGGAAATAGATGAAGAAAATGAATGTGATGGAATATTACTGTCCAGAAAGAAATGACTATGAAGAATTCAGAGAGGCACTGGCAGATATACGAACTGATGCATTCAAGAAACAGAACCAGGAAAACATTATACATAATGATTACAACATTGTAAATTGAAACAACAACAAAAATCAAAACTGAATGCTATAACATCATAATGGCCAAGCATACTTTCATTGCTGAGATAGGATACAACCACTGTAAAACAACTCACAGTCAATGTTGGTTAGTTCCTAGAAAAGGCTATATAGCGGGTACCTAATTACCCCTTTTTCCATATTTTATAGATGAAGAAAATGAGACACAGAGAGGGAAAGGGAAAGTAATATCTCAAAGGGCATCCCCGGGGAATATGTGACAGAGCTAGGATGAGACCCTGGATATTCTACAAACTCAGTGTTCTTTTCTTTGACCTATATTGCCATTTAACCCATCTCTCCAAACTCAACCATATATACACAAAAATATGTTCTATATCTATCAAATAAAAGAAATGTTTTCATTTTCAGTGACTTGAGTTTTTCACCTCAGAAATAATGAGGGAACCTACTAAAACAACCTAACTCCTTTTCATTCTTAATTTTACTCATTCTCAATTTAAAGGAATGGTAAATTAATGTCATTTCAAAATTTCCTGGCAATGAATACAACAAATGTGTGATCTCAAGAAGCAATCATCACTCTGTAACATTAGATGAAAGGGCAATTTCAGTTATAATTCTAAAGAGCTAAAAAGGAAAACTCCTCAAGTAAACACTTTTAAAAAGCATTGCTAATCTCACTAAATTCTAGCAAAGGAAACAACTGATAAATGAAAAACTATGGCTCTATTTAGCTTTTTCTGGATCCTTTCCCTTTCTTACAAAATTGTACTTAATTATGTGGTTTTATATGGTCATTATTCCATGTATGTTCTTTATGCATCTAAATACTTGCTAATTGTCTCACCCCATTAGAAGAAAGGCTCTTTGAGGGCAGGGATTGTTCTGCTTGTCTCTGTATCTTGTGGTAACCGTCTATATTCTGCTCTGGTCAGATCAAAGGAAGAGTATTAGTTCAGCTGTGAGAGTTGATTTGAGGAAAGACATGGATAGAAGAGAGTGAAAAGGATTGTGGATGGTCTCAAGACCATCCTATTTCAAAACTGGATGTCCTGTGGCTGTATTGCTAAGGATATGGGTGTTGAATGGAGCCACAAACAGAAGGACAATATCTGAGTTCAAATATTTAAAGAGTTATTATGTCGAAAAGTCTCACCCTACTTTTTCCCAAAGACAAGAGAGGCAGGATCAACTAAACAATAATGGATGGAAGATTCAGAAAATCAAGATCTAGACTGATGTAAGAAAAAACATCCTAGCAAACAAATCCCAAAATGAAATAGAATCAGGAAGTGGTTCTCCTCCCTGAAGATCTCCAAGCAGATACCGGAAAACTAATAATTGGGTTTGCTATAAAGAAGACTCATTTTCAGGCCTAGATTGAACTACAAAGACCTTTGAGGTAACTGCCAATTCAGATTATATAATGTCACTTAAATATAGCATAAGTCCATACACTCTAGTAGATATATTTTTTTAAATGGGTGTAGGTAAATACTGGTAAGTGATAGTGATCAAACAAAACTGAAAGTATCTTATAATACAAAAGTTGATCCACACAAATTGAATGCTAAGAATGTGTTATTATATCTCCTTGTGTCCCATTTAACCTTAAAAAACATTGCTCCCCTGGTTAAGACCTCTTTTATAGCTGGCATGCTGTTATTTCAAGCAGAGTAACAGGCTCTACAGAATCTAGAAAGTTACTTGTAAAACAGACCATTCCCTGAGATGGTGAGCCTAATATTACACCTGCCAGCTTTAAATTCCTTAGACAGCACTTTTCCAAATACTTAAAGATTCTTGCAAGGCAGCAGGGTACTAAAATATGCAGGTATTCACCTCTTGAGGCAGTGTTTCAGAAAACAGGTAAATGTTAATATACTTTGGACTCATAATAGAGCAAACAGGCATCATGGGGAGACAGCAAGACATGTATGCACCTGAATTGCATGTGCCTCCACAAACCAAAACACACCTGGTAAATTTAAATTTAGACCTACCAACCTTGACAGTACTCTTTTAATTACTATTTTCCCCTAATGTTCTACAGTCTATTTTTTTACCTTAAAAGCTGTCATAGGTGTTTTTCTGTTTGCAAAGTTATTCTAAGCCCAGTATCCAAATACTAAACCACTTAAATGAGAAAAGTTTAAAGGAACAGATCTCTTAAAGCAAAAACTTTAACGAGTAAATAACTTTATATATATTTTGTGCATTTCAAAATATATCAGCCAATATTGAACTATTATTATTCTTGTTATTATTGGCAGGTTGATGGCAAAGTGGATTAGAACACTGGGCTTGGAATAATGAAGACTCATTTTCATGAGTTTAAATCTGGTTTCAAATACTTACTAGCTAAATGACCTTGAACAAGTCACTTAGCCCTGTTTGTCTCAATTTCTTCATCTATAAAATAAGCTGGAAAAGAAAATGGCAAACTATTCCAATACCTTGGCTAAGAAAAGCCTAAATGAGGTTTAAGTGATGTCTGACAAAGAGCTAGACATGATTTTTTAAAAGACTAAACAAACATAATATATTTAGATATACATATAATGATATCTTAGGAGCCAATTTTTAATGGATTTTCATTTCTCATTTTATACATTATATATAAAAAACAAATGCACACATATTTAAAAGCCTCAAACATCCTAAACCAGAATAAATGTCTAGATACAATAATTAATCCATAATAAATTCCTAATTATACAGAAGTCAATTCTTTAAAGATATCTATTAAGTATTCATACAATCACACATGTCTATATATGTGTGTTTATATATATATATATATACAAAAAAATGATACTTGAATGTATAAATATGTGTAAAAGATATGCACACACTATTTTATATGCAAAGCTGACAACTATTCTCTGAATAAAGACTGTTAGATCTGAAAGAGACTTTAAAGATGCAAATCTCTCATTCTGAAGATAAGAAAACTGAGGCCAGAAAGGTCCCAGAGCTGGTCTGCATGGCATCACACAACTAATTAGTAGCAGTGCCAGGACTACAACTCAAGGCTCCTGAATACCAATGTAATATTCTTTCTATTATAATACTCTACCTCTCTAATGACAAATTTAAAGATAAATTTTTATGGAACATAACTGATCTGACCAAGCATGAAAACAAAAAGTAAATCCCATAAAGCTAAATGAAACTGGCTTTAAAAAAACAAAAAGACTGTTTTCTTATGGAAAAGAAATTAATGTCTTTTGGGAAAAGGTTGAATTTTTTTTTAATCAAAATGAGCAGAAAATAGAATAAAACCACCCAGAATGATGCAAAGTGTTACAAAAATGATTAAAAGATCAGTGAGCAGCCCCTCATGTAATTAGGATTGTACACAGCCTACATGTACCTGTTTCATTTTGTCCAATGGTCATGGTCAGTTCTATATAAAATTAGAAAAATGCCAAAATCTGACTTAATCATCTCTCTATGCTTCTGTTTAATGCTGATTTCTTCACTATTGGTGCTCCCAATGCCTCAAAGCTTTTTCCTCCTAAGTGTCTCAGGAAGATATATTCTTACAAGAATCTCAAAGGATAAACAGAAATGGATGGTTGGCCATCCATTTGGTATCACATGAGGGAACATCCACATCAATGAAGCCAAAAATCCACATGACCATTTGAAAAAAAAAAATGTCTGCAAAAATAAGCCAACTAGGTCAATAGATAATAACAGATGTCTTTCCCAGATAACATAAAATATGGATATTTAATATCGAAATCTGGACAGGCCTTTTCTAAGATGTTTGGCTAAGAAAGAGAGGAGAGATGTGGGATGATAGCTTGAGGGAAGGGCACAACCAAGAAAAATTTTTTTTAGGAATGAAGAGCACTGGGGTATGCGAATAGGTAGTAGGGAAGGACCCAGTAACTAAGGAAAGATTTAAGATGACTGAAAGAGCTCACAGCCTGCTGGAGGAAATGGGAGAAGATTAAGGACACATATAGGGTGATTGGTCGTGGCAAGGAAAAAGGCCAGTAAATTGACAAAGCCAGGGAAAGTTGGGAGAGGGGATGGGGACAATGTCAAGGGCTTTGAAGGTAAGGAAGTTGGGAGAAGAGGGTGTTTTCTCCATCTCTTATTCGTTCACCTGCAGCCTTAGCAGCTGACTTTTCCAATAATAATACACCTGAAATATAGAGCTTTGGCATTTCAAACACACTTAATATATATATATATCATAATATGTTTTCTATAGAAGAAAAAAAGCATTCAAGTTTTGAAATTAAGACACCAGAAGAACATCAACACCAATTGATGCAGTTATTCCAGAGAACAATTGACTAAAAAGTGTTACTAAAAAGTGTTACCCCCTGACACAGAGGTAATACCCTAATATGGAGAATAAGAAATATATTTTTAGACATGGCCCTTATGGGAATACTATGATTGTGTCACAAGGATTTTGTTTTTCTTTTTATTCTCCCCCATGGGAATGGAGAGGGAATGCTTAGCACTTGAAAAAAAGTTAAATATAAATATTTTTAAACAAAAAAGAACATTATCATCCTGTCCTGTCAGCAGACACCCCTGGGAAGAAAGCTGACATCAATGGTGGGTCAGATAATTGTCTATTTCTAAGTCTTGAAATGCCCCAAATAAAATCTTAGGTTATACAATTTACATAAGGATGTTTTTACCTTATTTTAACAAATATTAATCTTTAAAATTAGATTTGATTTATAAGAAATGCATTTAACATTCTGAAAGAAATCATTTACATTAATGATTCAGAAGGTGACTGAAGAAGCCATTGTTCCTTTTTTTGTTTTTTTGAAACTGGCTCATTTGTTTCCTTAATAAAACAAAGCAATCCATTACTCCCTAACAAATAACTTCTTCAAAAATATGAAAAATAAAAACATACTGTTCAATTCTATCAAAGAAACTCATTCTATTCCTAGAATAGTCTATACTGAAAAAAATAAGATCACAATAGATAATTGGCTAGATAAATAGATATAAATAGGTAAATACATATTCAGAAATATTCCCCATAACTCCCCAAGCATCTCTAAAAAGGTTACTGAATTTTCTCTTTCCTATCTCATCCACTGATTTTTAAGGGCATTTGTATTAAGGTCTTATGTATAAATGCAACACTGTAAATACTCAAGCATAAAAAAAATATTCAATTAAGCTGACTAAAAACTAAAAACTGAAAAGAATATTTGAAAGATGTTTTGTTTTTTTGAATTCTTAACAACTCCTAGCCACTAGAGTTGGTTCATGTCAATATAATGAAAGCAACACTTGCTATGTTCTTTGCTACTATGCTCTCCATTGCAATCTATTAAGCAATTCCAGCCAAAAGCAACAAGATGGAAAACATTGTTGCCAGTATTTGTTACTTTTGCATAGATTGTAGCAATTAAAAGAATTGCAAGATTTATTATTATACTCTTTATTCAGGAGGATCTTAAGACATAATTAAGACAAAAGTAATTCAGGTTTCTAACTAGTTAACTAAATCTTTCTAAGGCCTCAAGCCTCATTTTACCACCTTAACGTAAACCTAAAGATATGCAACTAATTTTTTTCCCGCCTGAGTACTACTCAATCTTTACTAGATTTATTTTTGACACTGATAATTTGGTTTTCCTTTTTTTTTAAATCAATTTAACCAATAGTTTACTTTGTTGGGTTTTTCTTTTCCATAAAACCAACTCCTAGTTTTATTTATTAATTCAATGTTATTGGGTTTTTTTTTTAACTTGGTCTTTGGTTTTCAGTATTTCTATTTTGGAGAACAATTTGTAAGTAGGCCCAACAGAATATAAAACTGTGCCTACCCTTTGATCCAACAATACCACTAGTAGGTCTATATCCCAAAAAGATCAAAGAGAAAGGAAACAGCACTACATGTACAAAGTATTTATAGTAGCTCATTTTGTGGTAGCAAAGTATTAAAAATTAAGGAGATGGGGCAGCTGGGTAGCTCAGTGGATTGAGAGTCACACCTAGAGATGGGAGGTCCTAGGTTCAAATCTGGCCTCAGACACTTCCCACTTCCCTGGGCAAGTCACTTGACCCCCATTGCCCACCCTTACCACTCTTCCACCAAGGAGCCAATACACAGAAGTTAAGGGTTAAAAAAAAGAAATTAAGGAGATGTCCATCAGTTGGGTATAGGATTGGGATGGAATACTATTGTGCCATAAGAAATGACAAAAAGGATGCATTCAGAAAAACCTAGGGAGACATGCAGACTCAAACAAAGAGAACTGAGCGGGAGGAGAATACTGTACAGAAGTAACAGCAATTTTTTAAAACAATGATCAAGTGTGAATGACTTTATTCTGATTTATTATTCTGATCAAGACAATGAACCAAGCCAATTCTGATGGACTGGTGATGAAAAATGCTATCTCCGCTCCCAGAGAAAGATCTGATAAAGTAAGTCTAAATGCAGACTGAAGTATCGTTTTTTTTGCTTACTTTTTGTTGTTTGAGTTGGGGGAGGGGGTTGGTGTTTCTTTTGCAACATGACTGACATGGAAATATGTTTTTCATTGCTTTCCATGTATATTCTATAACAAATCACTTGCCTTTTAAAGGAAAATGGAAGAAAGGGAGAACAGGAAAGAATTTGAAACTGTGTGACCCTGGGCAAGTCACTTGACCCCCACTGCCTACCCTTACCACTCTTCTGTCTTGGAGTCAATTGGCTCCAAGACAGAAGATAAGTGTTCTTAAAAAAAAAAAAAATGACTGGTTTGTTTACCTTTCACTTTTCATGTAGGGCTATGACTAAATGAGTCTGGGAAAGGTAGACCAATAGGATCCATTCCCTGAAGAAAATAACTGAGAAAGTATGTGTGAATTTGTTTATCTAAATTGAAGATGTTTTGTTGGGGCTATATTATTTCCCATACAAATTGGTTTTCTGCAGATTTTAAGTCTGCCAAATACTTAGTGATCTCTGTGATATAGTTAATACAAATTGTTCCTATTTTTCATCACGACAAGAAATTTACAGTGGGGACAATAATGAAAGTGAGTTCATTTGTCTTTTCTCAGATTCATCATTTTTCTCTAGTTCTCTGAGGCTTGGAAAATCAAGAAATATTTCTTATCATATCTCTTTGCCTGATCCTATACTTACTTTCCTATACTTCTTCAAATTGATTTTGGGGCAAATATGGAACATCTAAATCCACCAAATTTCCAAGAGAGAAAAAGGTTCAATGTAGGAGGGAGAAAGTCAATATTCCAACATGGATGTTTAAAAATTCAAGATAAAAGATGTCACTAAAAAGTAGTAAATGTTCCTATAAAAAGTTATCTTTTTATGTCAGTCTAAATAAGAAACTAAAATGGCAACAGTCTGGGTTGAAAGTACAAATGTGTATAGTATTAAAATAAAAAAAAAAAAGAAGCAGGAAGAACACACGAAGCTCTTTAGAGCATAATCATTTATTAAAGTGTCATCAGTCTACTTTGGGTATCACAGAATATATTATTTTGCTAAAAAAAAACAACTTAACATGCAAAGTACTTATTGCAATGAGCCACTGATCTGGTTAAAAGTTTAGCAGTTTCAGGGGAAGTTTATCCTCTCCTACAACATAAATTCTATTCTCAAAAATAAATTTTTATAGACATATTTAGTTCGCATGTATAAAAGACCTAAGGCTCTCAATTTCTCAAAGCATTATCCTTATAGTTCAATCATGCAAAGTGGCCCCAGACCACAGGCCAAGTGCCTATGAAAAAGTCTGCAAGGGGGTGGGGGGAGCTGGGTAGCCAGGCCTAGAGACGGGAGGTTCCCAGGTTCAAATCTGGCCTCAGACACTTCCCAGCTGTGTGTCCCTGGGCAAGTCACTTGACCCCACTGCCTAGCCTTTACCACTCTTCTGCCTTGGTGTCAATACACAATACTGACTCCAAGACAGAAGGTAAGGGTTTAAAAAAAAGAAAAGAAAAAAGTATGCCAGGGGGAAAATAATTTAATTCTAAAATTAAATTAAATTTAATTAAATTTGATAAATTTAATTAAATTAAATCTAAAACTGTTAACCAATGTATTTATTAACTGCTTGATTTTAAAGAAAATGGTAAAGGCTAAAAATGGTGGCCATAAACACATTCTCATTTCTCATCCACAATACTGCCTAAGTTAGAACTTTTATGACCAAAGCAAAGACTTGAACAAACTTACCATTCAATATTTATAGAAGCCAATATTTCAGCTACAGTATCCATTTTTAAAAGTCTAAGATGGAAAAAAAGTTGCAAGTCACTTAGTCCTAATTGCCTAGCCCTTTTGCTCTTCTACCTTAGAATCGATATTAAGACAGAAGTTAAGGGATTTGTTTGTTTTTTAAGGAAAGGGTTTTTTAAGAGGAAAATTTCTATGTAAACTCTACATGGATCAGTATCAAGTTTCAATTTTTCAGTCTTAAGACAATCAAAAGAAAAAGTCAAATTCCTTTCCAAATGGACATACCAAATCTTTTTTAACTCCCTTACAGAGAAAGGCAAAGTAACACTAGCCAAATATATAGAGAACCTGCTTATCTCAATTGGCCAAGTCAAATCCATTTGAAAAGTAATGTGAACCATTTGATGAACATTTCGAAGGAATGCTACTCTGAATCTTGGGTTCCTAGGTAATCCTGGTGACTAAAAGTCTTAAAATAAGAAGAGTCAGTCAGGCAAAGAGTGACAGATAAGTTTGTCCTTATTTTTTTCTCTCTATAATACCAGCTACCTTGCCATAAAAGTTAATTTTGGGGGCAACCAGGGGACTCAGGGGGATCGAGAGCCAGGTCTGGAGTTGGGAGGTCCTTCAAATCTGGCCTCAAACATTTCTTACCTATCTGAACCTGGGCAAGTCACTTAACCTCCACTCTCTGGCCCCCACCGTTCTTCTGCCTTAGAACCAATACATAGTATTGATTCTAAGATAGAAGGTAAGGTTTCAAAAAAATTTTTTTAAGAATTTTGTGAACCACCTTTGGCATGTTTGACATTTTGTTAAACTGGTCTGGAGATTCTGATACACACATCAGAATTCTACAAAAAAACACTTGAAATTTATATAGTACCTTCCAGCTTACAAAGTGCTTCAAAACAAGTCTTTTAGCTAAGTAAAAGCATTATTTTCCCATTTTACTGATGAGGAAAAGTAAAGGTAAGAAATTTATTTTTCATTAAGTATTGCTTGAATTATCACATATGTTGTGAGGAAAATTAATAAATAAGTATTTAGGAGACCTGGTAGGCAGGGCTGAAGGATTCTAAATGGAATGGGGAAGCAGGAAGTTGTGCTTCTCTCTCTGAAATGGACTCCATGGTAGTTGGGAACAAGTTGTAACTGACCCCTGGGAGACCTCAGAGGAAGTGGAGTTTCCTGGGATCCAGAAGGAAGACTGTCATCTGCTTGTGGGAGATTTTTTGGTAGAGACTATTAAACCCAACCTGAGTTGCTGGTTAACTTGGGCTGGGTTAGCTCCCAGATCTACCCACTTGAAGGAGTACAGACAGTGATCCTGGAAGAGCTACGATATTGCTGGAGTGTGACAGGTCTCTGCAGTGAGTATATCCCACTTTCCTTCCTGATCTCGATTGTGTCCTGCCCTGCTATAGTTTTAGCTTAGTGTAGATAAGTTCATTCCCTGTCCCTGAGGCTTGCCCATAGACTGGCAGAATTGAACCCCCTTTTCCCTTCTTTAGACTATAGTTTTCTTTAATTAAACTTGTGTTTATAAGCCCTCTTGTCAATATCATTTACTTGCAGTTTCTCTGACTCCCTATCTAGGTGGGTCAGTGTAGTAGTTAAGACCCAACAGTCACTCCTGTCAACTGCCATTTCCCAAGCTGCCAAACCCAATTTCCCAGCTTAAGTCCCCACCTATTGTCCATTCCTGTCTCCTACTCACCCTTCTGAACCCAGATAAATATTTAAGTTAACCCCCAGTTTTTTTCCCCTTAAGACATACTACAACAGAATTCAACTTTTTTATAAAAGGGAAAATGGCAGTAAATCCTCTGTTACACAAAATGTTGAACTGGCTCTTATTTCTTTACTTCTACTCCAGAGGTTATCAACTTCTGATTCTCAGTGGCACAAAAAGAGTTAACCAAGGTCTATAACTCTCACAATCAGGCCTTCAGACAAGGTAAGACACAGAAGAACATTGTGCTGCTAATTCTTGCTTAGTATTTTCTAACAACTACATTAACATCTCTATAATGATGATCATACAAATTCTGTACTTTTCTAGTCATTTTAGTGTGTGTGTGTGTGTGTGTGTGTGTGTGAGAGAGAGAGAGAGAGACAGACAGAGAGAGAGAGAGAGAGAGAGAGAGAGAGAGAGAGAGAGAGAGAAAGAGAAAGAGAAAGAGAAAGAGAGAGAGAGAGAAAAGATAGGAAATGGATGAGAAGAGAATATTTTCTAGCTCTCAGTTTCAGTAAAATGAAGAGAGAACTAATTGGAGATAGTGGATAAAACAGGGCTTGGAAAACAGATATAAAATGAAGTTAATCATAAAAGCATACAGTGGAAAATTTACTCTTTTGGCTAATGATAATTTTAAGTTACACTATATTTTGTAAATGTAGAAGTAAAAAATTCCAACTTTTGAAATGCAAACAGCAAATTTCCATTTAAAATAGTACTTCAATAATTTAAACAAAAGAAGATAAATAATTTTGTAATGTTTTTCAATTTCAAGATTTTTCGTAAACATTAACCTCTAAATCTTTATACTATCCTGGCACAATAGATAAGACCACTGACTGAGTTATTGCTGCTTAATAGAAAGAGAAAATGGCAAAGAAGATGACAAAGTCATAGAAAGGACACAGAAAATGGATTAGAAATGAAGGCTTTTTAGAGATACAAGGGAAAAATGGAAAAAGGAAATCCATCCTAAATAAAATATTTCAAGGGGAATCTTCCTATTGGTTTTGGGTACAACCTACAATTCCCAAAGTTGGTTAAAGGTCAAAAGCACAAATAATTCAGATATTTCATTTAAGTGATTAGTATGTATATATCAGTAGGCAATGAAGAAAGATATAATTCAAAACAGTAAGGCATCTCCTTTTTCAAATGAACTTTTCACATAATCACACCTCACCTCCCCGGTTCTGATTTTTCAGTTAACTTCCAAAAATTAAATTATGGAAATACCTTTAGAATCATAACTACGAGATCTAGTTGGAGACTTTGGATCAGATGGAGAAGATTCCTTCATTCGCCCAATAACATTTTCTGAAAGCTGAAAAAAAAATAAGTTAAAAAAGAATATGACACAAAAAGACCAAGTTATACAGTCACTGTGTGTGTGTGTGTGTGTGTGTGTGTGTGTAGATACATTACTGTGCATAACTAAGTTATAGAAAATTAGGCTGAATAAAAAGTCAAGCAAAAAAATAACAATTTAGCATTTGAAAATGTACTCCACTGTAGTATTGCATTTGTTCTCATTCTCTGTTAGTTTTTCAAGGCAAATACACACAAACACACACACACACCACATACACACACACACACATTATTTGTGCAACATACTAAATTTTTAAACAGAGAGGAAAAATTTAAGGAATGTAAAAATGTAATTTAGAAATAACAGTTTAAGGATGATTAACAGGAGTAGGACTCCCCAAGATGTTTGAACCAAAAAGAGGAAAATGACTATTAAGTAAAAAGATATTTAGAGAAACAAAATTTTATAAAAAGATTTTAGCCAGATTAAAGAAGCTGAAATGGGCAGCAAAAAGTTTGCCAGCTATACCAGAAACAGGAAAAGCTTTGAAAGTCAGGGCCCAACCACTGACAAAAATCTTCTCAAGCAGACAGAACTTAAGGAGATTTTCTCACAAGATACTAGAACAAATCCCAAGGGAATATCAAATAAATAGAATGGGGTCAGATAAAGATAGCTTTATTCTGAATCCAAAGGGTTATTATATTTGGGGCCTATCAAAAGTAATAACATTAATAAAAAATTGCTCTCTCCTAGAGAAGACAGAACAAAAATGACCAGATCTGGGAGACCTTTCTGACAACTGGGTTAAACTGAACTAAACTTGAATTTGCATACAGAAAATTGTTTCCCTGAAAACAGCGTATACCAAGATTTCTGCACTCTCACAAAGTATCTTTGTGTTATAAACCACAGAAGCATGAAAAACATATAGCAGCAATTTAATATTTAATATGATATAAACTGCTGATCTAAAACTATTTTCTGACAGATGGCTTTCTAGTTTGCCTAATAGTTTTCAAAGAATAAAAGAGTCCTTGCCCCACAATTTATGCTCCTGAATTTGTCAAACAATAGCTAACTGCACATATTTATTTCTAGGTCTTACTTATCCAAATAATTCTATTAATCGACTTTCCTATTTTCATCCAGTTCCAGGTAGTTTTGATAATTCTGCTTTGTTCTGATAGATACATTTCTAACAGCAGCACTACACACTCCTGTTTCTACTTCTTTCCTTATATTCCATGATTTTTTTTTACATTAGTATGCATTCCTACAAGAGAACTTTGTTATTTTTGCAATTAAATAAAGTATTCTCTGGTTAAATGATTGGTATAGTACTAGGTCTTTAAATAATTTGGGAAATATTCATTTTTACTAAATTTGTACAGCCTACTAAAGTATGCAAATATCTCAATTATTTGAACTTTCTTTTGCCCTAGGTGTCTCTAAGTATTTAAAATATTTTGTTGTTTAAAATAAATTTCACTTCCTAACTATTCCTAAAATGTTAGGTTCCTAACTTCATTAGTAATGTAAAGAAATGTTAAAAATTTTGCTATTTCATTTTATATCTTGATACTTTAGTAAGGCTTGCCTAAATTAAATTTCTGGTCATTCTTTATTTTTCTAAATAAGTCATACTATTTGCAAAGAGATACAGAACCTGAAAAGACCTTCCAGTCTCCCATACCAATCTCCCCTTTCTAAGAAGAGTGGCTCCTCAGAAAGTAAAATAAATAATTCTAATTACATGAGATTTTAAAAGTTTTGAACAAAACTAAAGCTTTCCAAATTAGAAGGAATGCAAGAAACTGAAGGAGATTTTTACAATAAGTTTCTCTTTAAAAAAATAAAAGCCTGTTTTCTCATATAAATAGGAAACTGAGTCAAAATAAAAGTAAGCCATCTACAATTGATAAATGGTCAAAGGCTTTGAATAGGCAAATTTCAGAAGAAGAAATAAAAATTGCAAATAGTTATATTAAAAATGCTCTAAATTACTACCAATTAAAGAAATGTAACTTAAAACAACTCTAAGACACCACCAGACAACTTGGAGATTGACTAATATCACAGAAAAGGAAACTGACAAATGTTGGAGGGGAGATGGAAAAATAGGGACACTGATGCTCTGTTGGTGGGTTTGTAACCCAGGCCAAGAGAAATTTTTAACTACATCCAAAAGGTTATAAAACTGTGCATAACCTAAGTCTCTGTATCCCAAAGAGATTGAAGAAAAGGGGAAAGGTCCTATTTATGTAAAAATATTTACAGCAACTCTTTTTTTTCGGCTTGTAATTGGAAATGAGGATTGCTGATCAATTGGAGAATAACTGAAGAAGATTCAGTACAGGATTGGGATGGAATACTATTGTGCTTTAAGAAATTTTATGAAGAATGCTTTTAGAAAAAGCTCGAAAGACTTAGATCAGTGGTTCCCAAACTTTTTTGGCCTACTGCCCCCTTTCCAGAAAAAATATTACTTAGTCCCCTAGAAATTAAATTTTTTAAAATTTTAATAGCAATTAATAGGAAAGATAAATGCACCTGTGGCCATCACCGCTTCCCTGAATTGCTGCAGCACCCACCAGGGGGCGGTGGTGCCCACTCTGGAAATCACTGACTTAGATGAACTCATGCAAAGTGAAGTGAGCAGAAGCAGGAGAACGTTGTACAAAGAAATTTTTTTTTTGCTATTTTTTTTAATATATTTTTAAACCCTTAACTTCTGTGTATTAGTTCCTTGGTGGAAGAGTGGTAAGGGTAGGCAATGGGGGTCAAGTGACTTGCCCAGGGTCATACAGCTGGGAAGTGTCTGAGGCCAGATTTGAACCTAGGACCTCCCATCTCTAGGCCTGACTCTCAATCTTAACCCCCATTGCCTAGCCCTTACTACTTACTTCTGCATTGGAACCAATATATACTATTAGTTCCAATACAGAAGATAAGGGTTAAAAAAAATGTAATGCCAATTATTTTATATAATAATATATTATTAATTATTTTAATCATAAATTTGGTTGAATATATAATTATAGTAAATATTGTATGTATAATTTTATATTTTTATAAATATATCTTCATATTTATTATTTATTAAATTTTTGTTTGTATTAATGTTATATAAATAATAATTAGCATTTACTATATTAATGATGCAATTAATTAATGCTATTAATTGATAATGTAATTTAATTAATTAATAGTTATTGCTATTAGGTTAATGATGTTTATGTTAATAAAATAAATATTGATATTATATATTTATATAAACACATATTATATATGAATATATAAATTTAATATTATTATTAATATATTAATATAATTTACATGTAATTGGCAAACATTTAATGAAATAAATAAAAAATAGATTAGAAAGCAGGTAGGGAAATTATTCCAGATCAGGTATACCTTCTACTTATAAAGACTTAAGTTGTTCCTTAAAAGACCACATGTTTTAATGGATGTTTCGTTTATCATATTATTTAAAGATATTTCATATCTCCAGGTCTTTGGATAATAATAAATACCAGAGCTATCACTTACATAGTTTTAAGTTTTGCAAAGTACTTTACAAATATTTCATTTTATCCTAATAATCCTGGAGACAGATGCTATTAACTCCATTTTACAAAAGAGGAAACTAAGCTAGCCTGAGCTAAAGTGACTTACTACAAATGAAGCTGAAGCTCTGATTCCATCAGTAGTAACTGAGCAGGGATTTGAATACAGGTCTTTCTGATGCCAAGTCTAGTATTCAATCTTCTATACCACATCATCAAAATGACACTTACAGTGTCACTGTAATACAGTGAGATATGGGGGCACAGTGGATAGAGTGCCAGGCCTGGAGTCAGGCCTTTGAGTTCAATCTGGCATCAGACACTTCCTAGCTGTGGGGCTGGGCAAGTTATTTCACCTCATTTGCCTACCCCTTGCTTGTGGGAAGCCAATAAGAGAATAGATAAAAATCTGAGACTCCTCTTTTGACCCCTTTTATGATCCTTGTGATTTCTTGTTGAAAAGTATTGTGGCCTTTTTGAAGAGCTTTAGGTTCCTAGCGGGCCAGCATTTAAAAGGTTAACACTCTCCCACTTTGGACAGGAATGCAGCTGCCTGGTATAGCCAAGGCCAAAATCTTAGCAGGGGCAATTCAACCCTGAGAAAAATATTCTCCAACTTGGCTTTCTGATAAGAACCCAGTCAAAATTCAGCCTTGGCGTTGGTCTGTTCTGAAGCCAATGAGACCTTTTGTGTTTTGATATGATATAATTTATAACTTCTGCGCATCTGCAAAGTTTCAAGGGGGGTTCTTTTGTGTGAAATGAGTCTTGAAATATATATAATAAACTCCATGCTCCTGGAGACAGAGCTGGAAGCATGAGCTAAAATATCTTCAATGTCCCTTATTTCCTTATCAACTAAACAGTTCTTATCAGATTATCAGAGTTGATAAATAGATCTGGAGACTTGCTCTTTTAAAGTTGTTACTAAGATAGAAAGTAAGGGTTTTTTTTTTTTAAAAGATACATTGTAATGTGCATTCCTATGCATTTTCCTCCAAATACTAGAATAATGTTCCCAGTGAAGAGCAACAAACCCCAAAAAGTGTAAGAAGAGTAGAATAATAAAACAGTAAACAATCCTTTGATAAAAAGAAAAATATGGGAGAAACAGAATATATGTCAAGACAAATTAATTAAAAGAGAATGCAATAAATGACTTTGGATTTATCCTTTCCACTTCCCATGGATCAGTTGTTAGAGACAATGGTCTTTTCAATTTTTAAAAAATCTGTTCTCTATTAAGTACAGTACTATTCAGAATTCTTCTTTATTCAATAAATATCACCAACTGATCATACTGTCTACCTTCTGCCATACTGTCTGACCGTCACTGCCAGTAAAATCAACTCTCCTCCAGAACTCTCTAGAAACATCCAATATCACCATTTCTTCCCACTATAGGCAGAACTATAAAGGATACAATTTCTCATTGCTGACACCTCACAGAATATATATTATGTGTCTCATAACTGGTTGGATTTGGCTTGCAACTCTGAGGCCCAGTTATGCAAAGCATGAAAAGTATTACTTTGAAACCACACTTATTGAATTTGACATTAGCTTTTGACAAATTCCCTCATGTGGCTTTGATGTCTGAGATAAACCTGTGAAAGACTTTATTGTGGGCTTACTATCCATGCATGCACAGCAGGTGTTTCCAAAAATCCTATTAAGCAAATGTAATTTGAGTACTTCCCTGGATCTGCTTTGACAATTTTGTCACTAAAAGTTCATCTTATGCTGAAAGAAATCCACCCAAAAATCCTTCACACAAATATGGGTGTCTAGAGACCTCTTTAAGGTACCAGTTTTATATGTGGTGATTCACCAAATCAGAACCTAAAAACGGTATGGCAAAGGAATGATGAATGAGAAGATTACAGTACATTTTAAGAAGAAAGACTAGCAAAAGCTAGGCAACTAAGTGACACAGTGGATAGAATACTGGACCTGAAATAAGAAAGACCTGACTCCAAACAATTGCCAGTTGTTTTATTGGAAATTTGGGGGTCTTTGACCTACATTTGCCATGAACCCATTGGTTTCCTGTCATTACGCAATGACATAGACAGGAGGATGAAATTGAGGGGCTGGCGTTTCTCCTTCTCTTTGCTTCCTATCCAGCATGGTAGCGACAGGGAACAAGCAAGCTTTTTGAGCAGCCTAAGCTAGCATGGCACATGGCTTTAATTTCTAGAGACTACTAATAAATCTTACAAAAACCATATATTTTTAAGTTATTTTTATATATTAACTTTATTTTTTACATTGATGGTGACTCGAAGTTGGAGAAAGAATTCTTAATTTTTTAAGATAGCCTAGGTAAGATAAATTTTGAAAAATCACGTTTCTCTTGCCATAGCTTTTCACCCTCTCCCCACCCCAAGAACTCTGAGAGAACACCAAACTCTCTCCAGAGCTGCCACCCTGCTCCTGCCGTTTTTTTTTGTTTCTGTTTTTCCTCTTTTTCCTGTTTTCCCCACCACCTGGCTGCTTTTGTTAGAGTGGCTTTTCCTGGAGCTCTTGGCCAAAAGGGAAAAGCCACTTCTCTCGTTGATCCAAGCTGTCTGCTGTTCCTGATCCCCTTGGATGCCAATCCTTCAACTGCCGGTTGCCCCTACCTGCCCCTCCCTGGAATCGGAGCTGCTGTTGCTGCTGCTGCTGCCACCGACCCCAGATCCTGGCCATTCCTGGAGCTGCTGTCAATACTGATTGGAGTCTTGGAAAGTATAAATCCTCCTTTTCGTTGCGAACAGTCCTTGCTCAGCTGCTCACTGCTTGCCTTGGAAGCCGGGGTGTGCTTCCTCTTAGGCAATACTTAGCCTCCTAAAGGGCTTTTACCTGAGGAGAGCTTCTAACTCTAACTCCCTGTCCATGTGGCACATGGCCCCTAGAGTTTTACCCCAAGGGGAAAGGGGAAGGACGGTTACTCTTCCAAACAGGAAATAAAACTGCAAACATGGCCTGCCCTATGAAAGAGCAGTGCATTACCTATTTCAAACAGATCCCAGTTGTGGGATGTTTTTCTTCCTACCATTCCTGGGTACACTGGTCCTTGCAAATGCCTTGCCTGAGATTCAGGGAAGAAATTCATTCCCCTACAATCCACTGCTATTTGGTCCTGCCCTCCACATTATGTTCAGCCGAGGAATTCTCCCTCACTATGGGAGATCCCAGAGTTCCAATAAAAGGAACCTGAATGGAGAAGGAACTTTTTTTTTAAGAGTCTAGAGGGGTTTTTGTCAATCGAGGATCTCGCGAGAAAGGCGAGTTATCTCGGGAGCTGAATTCAAATGGACTTGGCGCTGCCCCAACCGTGGCTGACTGCTGTCTATGGGCTGAAAGCAGAAAAATAAAATGGAGTCTGAGTTAGTTTTGAATCTTCGTTGTCAGCTTAAAGAGGCTGAAGAAGAGCGAATGAAAGCAGCACAATATGGTTTACTGCTACTGGAGAGCCAAAGCGAGTTGCAGAATCAATTGGATAAAATGAGAAGTGAAATAATGACCACAACAGAGAATTATGAACAAGAAAAATTTACTCTTCAGAGAGAGGTTGAACTTAAAAATCGAATGTTGGAAAGTTTGAACTCTGAATGTGATGCTATTAGACAGCAACAAAAATTGCAACTGGATAATTTGGAAGAACAGCTATCAAGGAGCCATGGGCAGGAAATTAATGAACTTAAAAACAAGCTGGAAAAACTGAAAGCTGAGTTGGATGAAGCTCGATTAAGTGAAAAACAATTGAAACACAAAGTAGAACATCAGAAGGAAATCTTGTCAGCTAAATCAGAGGAATTGAGGATGATGTCTGAGCGTGTACATGAAACCATGTCTTCAGAAATGCTGAATCTTCAAATTGAGATAACTGAGTTGGAAAGTGCAAAGGCCAATCTTGAAGAAAAAGTAAATGAGCTTCAGGACAGACAAGAACAACTAGAACTTTTTAATAATAATTTACAACACCAACTAGAATGCCTTCAAGGAGAAAAAGAAGACAGAGAGAAAGAAGTTGTTTCATACTATAATGCATTAGAGAAAGCTCGTGTAACTAATCAGGACTTACAAACACAGTTGGACCATGCATTGCAGCAGGCCTTGGACCCCAACAGTAAAGGCAACTCTTTGTTTGCAGAGGTGGAAGATCGAAGGGCAGAAATGGAACGGCAGTTGATCAGTGTGAAAGTCAAGTATCAATCTCTTCAAAAACAACACTTATTTAATAGAGAACAGATGCAAAGAATGAAGTTACAAATTGCTACACTGCTACAGATGAAAGGGTCACAAACAGAATTTGAGCAGCTGGAACGCTTGCAGGCTATGTTAGAGCAGAAGAATGGTGAAATAGAAAATCTTTTAGTAAAAGTAAAGCAGCTAGAGAAATTTAAGAATTTATATGAAAATATGGAATCTAAGCCCTCTACTAGCTCTTGTACTCCAGCGGATAACACATACTATATTGATCTACTTCAAATGAAACTTGAAAACTCAAACAAAGAAATTGAAAAGGTTAGAGATGAGCTATCCTTACAGCGGATGAAGGCATTATATGAGAGCCAGCGGGTTCTGGAGGTAGAGAGAAAGCTTTTTACAAACGAAAGGCATCTCCATCTTTTCCAAAGTGAAAATATGAACCTGAGAGTTAAACTAGATGAATTGAAAATGAAATACGAACCTGAAGAACCAGTGAAAATACCTGTACATAAAAGAAAGCGTGAGAAGTTGCCCTTGGATGTGCCTTTTTCTAATGATGTAGCTACTACTAGCATTTTAGAAGATCCTTCTAATTTAACCTCTAACAGTGAAACCAACTCCTCTGCCAGTAATCTAGGAGGAGAAAACCAAACCACATCAGAGAATTCTGGGAACACAGCTGCAACTTTCTCTCTCTCACAAACTCTACCTAAGGATAAAAAACCTCTGAAGGAAAATAATAGTATGAAAATCATTGACATTTCTCCCAGCCCAGAAGTTTTACAGGAAAAAGGTGGCAATGCTGTTAATCCTTCCAGGTTATTAGATGCTGAATCGAAGCTCCATACAGAAGTTAAAGAGGGGAAAGATACTGCAAGCAAACCTGAGAAAAAAACTTTTAAGAAAACATACACTACCCTATATGTGTCTTCCAAACCAACTGAGACACAGTGTGCTCAACAATAAAACTGTTTGCTTAGTAATAATAAAGTACACTTTGCAACCCTTTTAAACTCTTGCCCCACTCCAAAAAGACTGTTGAACACTATATTGGATTGTAAGGTTATATCTGACGTGCATCAATTTGTGGATAAAAATATGATTCATTGTACCATTACTTCATCTATATTTTGGCAACTTTTGGTTTTGATGTCACTAATTCCATAAGTGGTAATTTTAGGTATCCCAGAAATTTTACTGCAGTTTTAAGGTTAAGTTTTAACTTAAATTGTTCAAAAACTTTTTGGGATTCTTCAGTACTTCAAAAACCTTCTGTATTTGTTACAACTTAAGCTGCCCTAATAACACAAAGTATTAATGAATGCTTATATAAATATATGTATTTCCAGTTCTGTGTGGTTTTTTAATTGAAGTTAATAGGTACTTCAGGTATATCAGAAAAGAGAAATAAAGAGGCTTTTTGTTTGTGAAATTATTGTTGAAAACGTGTTAAAAGATAGCAATCCTTTGTACAGAAAATATTTTCCATTATTGCAAAAACTTGTGTTCAAATTCACATATGTTTACATTTTTCAAATGCATTTGTAACAAATGCTTTTGAAATTTGTAAAGTATGCAAATGAGAAGAAATTTTGGGTTCCTTTTTTTAGACAATATGGGGTAGGTATTAATGATGTAAAAAAATCAAAGAATCTTTGTATTCACTGATATTATGATTCTGATTTTACTGAATAAATTTAAAACTTATGAAAAAAAAAAAAAAAAAAAGAGTCTAGAGGTGAAATTGTAAGCCTGTTCAGACTCCATTATTTTTTGGAAATCTCTGTATCTTATTGTACTTTGCTGATTGTTTCCTTTATGATTTAATTTTGTTGTTTCAAGTTCATATATTAATCTGATCAATATCTTTTTGTTACACTGAATCATTTTAAGCTACTGTGTTTTTGGTTATTAGATAAATTCTGTTACATTATTTTATTGTCCCTCCCTATGCTTGTACTACAGCAAATATCACTGTTGAAGTTTATAGTCAACTTACACAAACCCTTTCACGAGATCACATGTCGCCTTAACAACTTTTATTCTATAAAATAGAACTGTATACAACCTTTAGAGAATTTAATGAGTTAAATATCTCAATTGATTTTAAGGAATTTTCAGAAGCAATTCTTTTAGAAATAAGGGTCCACTCGTAGTTGAAGAGATATGCTATGGCACTATTTATTTTATTTCCCCATTTCCACATTTATAAAAATGATGGATGAGAAATCTGAAGTGATTTTCACTATTTAATTCTCCACACCACAGGAAATGGGTGGGACATTTTGGAGACAGGCGTAAACTGTTATGGTCCCACAGCAGAGGAAGCGAGATGCCCCAAGGGGCTTAGTTACCCTGTAATGGGTTATAATCTCATCCAGGAGGTGTAAAGGATTTTCCCTGTGAAGGATTTTATAATTGAAACCCTTCAACTTATTCTACTTTTTCACCAAAAGGATCAAGACTTCTTGATGACATTTTAGACCCAAAAAGTTGTTGTTGTTGTTTTTTATTAACTCTGTGTTTTTTCTAGGCTCTGTCACATTTTAGATGAAGGCAGTAATAAATTTTGTTAAAAAATATCTTTGCCAAGGTTGAAGGATTTACTATACCTGTAGAATTTGTGACAAGTATCCATCAGTTCATGGGTTTTTTTTAAATATCATACAGCAAGTGGCTATATAGAAACTCATGTGAATCCTATATAATAATGGGTTTGTTTGCTATTGTCATTAAATGTGTTATTGTAATTTGGGGGAACTTTGATACTTCTTTGAATGTGCATTATCTGCTATATTACTGTTTTTATACATCTATTGTTTTGTAAAAATCATTTGCAGGCACACTGTGGATTATGGCCAAGTTTTAAAAGTAAATGGATCTCATATTTTGGGTGAGAAACCTTTTGCTGATTCTAAGCTAAATATTTTTTATTTTAAAAACATTTTTATTGTTGTTTTTCTTCCTGCATGTGCAATACAGTATTTGAGTTTTATTTTTTCTCTCCTTTTTTGAACTTGAAGCACATGTTACCAATATTATTATAAGGTATTTTTTTTTATTTTTATAGTAATATGTTTAAAATATATATTTGCTATAATATTAATGCATACCCAAAAGCTTTGGACTATGGCAACCTGCCCTTCCCTGATAAATGATAGAGATTGTGATTAATGTTTGTGTCTGATTCCAGAAGAAGGGGACAAAAGAGCCATTATACAGTGCAAAAAAGCACAAGGTCAAGGAGACCAACCAATCCCAATGGGATTGATGAAAATCTGCACAGTGCCTAGGAGCACAAGGTCAAAAAGACCAAACCAATCCAGGTAGGACTAATGAACTTCTATGCCAATACTAAAGGACATGAATCTAGTGTTTGGGTTTTGAAGTTGCCACGGTTCTGACATAAGTAATAAGCCAGCCTTCCCTGAGTCACATCCTAGTCAAATATCAAAGGTTGGCTATCATCCTGGCTCCCCCTATCCCTGAGAGTCAAGGCAAATCAGACCAGGGAATGACACTTCCCTTTCACACAAAACTCTAGTCCTTTTTTCTCTCGTAGAGTATGGTAACTTCCTGTAGTCTTGGCTGCCAATGGGTAAAGGCAATATTACTGTATTTTGTCCATATTTTTGGGACAGAAATTATTTTAATTGGACCCTAATACAAGAGCCTGTTATGGAATCACTTTAATTGGGTTCTGATTCAAGGACCTGTTATAAGTTTATTTTTCCTTTACTTACATTTTTGCACATAAGACTTTGACATTTCATATTTCATCCACAAGTTATTTTTTCTCTTTATTTGAATTTTTGATGTTTTTTATTTCTTTTGCAATTGATTCATATATCTTATAAACTCAACCATTGGAAAATTGGAAAATGGGGGCAGCTGGGCAGCTCAGTGGATTGAGAGCCAGACCTAGAGATGGGAGGTCCTAGGTTCAAATCAGGCCTCAGACACTTCCCAGCTGTGTGACCCTGGGCAAGTCACTTGACCCCCATTGCCTGCTCTTACCACTCTTCTGCCTTGGAACCAATACACAGTATTGATTCCAGGACGGAGGTCAGGGTTTAAAAAAAAAAAAGGAAAAAAAAATTTGGAAAATGAGGGGATGCCCTTTAAATGGGGAATGGCTGAACAAATTGTGGTATCTATTGGTGATGGAATACTATTGTGCTCAAAGGATAATGAACCGGAGGAATTCCATGTGAACTGGAATGATCTCCAGGAATTGACGCAAAGTGAAAAGAGCAGAACCAGAACATTATACACCGAGACTGATACACTATGGTACAATCCAATGTAATGGACTTCTCTACTAGCAGCAATGCAATGATCTAGGACAACTCTGAGGGACTTATAAGAACACTATCCACATTCAGAGGAAGAACTCTTGCAAGTAGAAACACAGAAGAAAAACAACTGCTTGATCAAATGGGTTGATGGGGATATGATTGGGGATATTGACTCTAAACGATCACCCTAATGCAAAATATCAATAATACGGAAATGGGTCTTGATCAATGACACATAAAACCCTGTGGAATTGTGAATGTCGGCTACAGAAGAGGAGAGGGGAGGGAAAGAACATGAATCTTGTAACCATGGAAAAATATTCTACATTAATCAATTAAATAAAAATTTCCAAAAAGAATAGTATTTGTCCTCAACTCTCCTCCATCCAATTCTTTATACTTCTTAATATTATCACTCCCTCTTCCTTCACTTGAGACACAGAAGAAGAATACCTACTTTTCTATAAGGCTAATTCTCTATGTTCTTTTAATCCTGCTTCCTCTCCAGGACTTTTATTCAAGCAATCACTTCATATCCCTCATATATTTTCAATCTCTCCTTACTCTTTCCTTCTTACCTTTCTACAAACATCCTTAGGTTCCCCCAATCCTAAAAAAGTTTTTCCTATCACTCTATCCTATCCTACTACCACATCAGTTCTCCTTCCCAATCTTTGTATAAATTGGTGAGCTTTGTTGAACTACTTTTTTTTATTCTTTCTTCAGTTAAAGGAGCAGGGAGGGATGCTAAAAATAAATCAAGGCAACATAAAAACAAAAGCTATCCATAAAAATAAAAAAATTTTAAATGTTTGCATTCAAGGCCTCCACTTCTCAACCCCCTCCAAACTGGCTTCTATCTGTAGCACTCTCAAAGGTCACTCAACTGGTGTGTAAGAGTAAGGTTCAAATCCCAGACTCAGATGCTTACTTGCTGTGCCCCGAGTAAGTCACTTAACTTCTCTAGGCCCTAGTTTCCTCAACCATAAAATGAGAATCTGATCCTAGAGCCTCTCAAGCGGGACATCACCAACCACCTTATGTAAGCAAAATAAGAGAATTCTACCCCAAAACCGGTCATCCAGCCTTTGCCTAAATGCTTCCAATAAAGAAAAATCCATTCTTTTCTGAGGCAGCCCACTCTACTTTCTGACAGCTCTAACTGCTACAAAGTTTTAGCATACCTCTAACCTAACTTTGCCTCTACAACTTCCATTCATCTGTACAAATTCTGCCTTCTGGGGAAAATAGAATGAAGTCTAATCCTTCTTCCAGGTGATAGCCCTTCAAATACAGGAAGCCGTAATATGTCCTTCTCCAGCTTAAATATCCCTAGCTCCTTCATTCAGACAATCAGCAAGTCTTTCTTAAGTATTTACTATGTGCCAGGCACTGGGTACAGTATAGGTATTAAAAAAAAAAAAACACTCCCTGCCTCCCTCAAGGAACTTGCATTTTAATGAGTAAAACAATATATATAAATCAACATATACAACAAAACAACATATACAATAGATGGAAGGTAGAATTAGAGGCAAAAGCACTAGGAGCTGGAGGGACCAAAAATAGTCTGCAAATCACCAAACCAAATGGCCTTTTCTTAGTCTTCATTTCCCTTGACCTCTTTGTAGTATGGGGGCACTGCTAATTACTACCTCTATCTGGATAGTCTCTCTTTCCTTGACTTCAGACAAGCTATAGTCTTCTGATTCTCTACCTATGTTTGTAATCATTGCTTCACTGGATACTACTCCCCTTCCTAAACTCTCAAGTTGAGTGATTGCTCTCAAGGTTTGGAAATGTGGCCCTTTCCTATTTCTACACTCTTGAAAATCTCACTTGGTCCCCTCGATTTAACTATACAGATGATTCTGAAAGTGTTTTGAAAATCTTTAAGTACTTACATGGCAATTATTATGACTAAATCTATATATCAGTTCTGACTCTCTACCAAGTTCCAAGTCTACATCAGCAAATTTCTATAGGACACTGACAGCTAGAAGTCCCACCAGAAAATCAAATGGAACATATCCTAAAAGAAGCTCATCTTTTTCCCAAAACCTGCCCTTCCTTCTGGTTTCATTCACTAGTTCAGATCATTAATTCTGTCAGTATTCTTCAGTAGCCCTTCACAAGCTAGGGCCCCCTACGCATAGTTCTAATAATTTCACTTCCCTGCTTAATAAACTCCACTGTGTTTACCAATAAATTCCCTATTATTACTAGGATCAAATACAAATTTCTCTGTTAAATATTGAAAACCCTTCACAATCTGATTCCTATCTACCTTTCCAATTTTATCATCTATTACTCTACATTCTTCATTCCAACCAAAACATCCTTCTTGCTGTATTTTACACACAACATTTGATTTACCATCTCCATGCTTTTGCACAAGTTGTCTCCCTGGAATGGTTCCCCCCACCCCCCAACAACTGGATACTTAGAATCCCTAGTTTCCTTCAAAGCTCGCCTCAAATGTCAACTCCTATACAAGTTTTCCTGAACCCAACCCCACTCTCAGCTACAATGGCCTCCTTTTCAAATATTAACAGGCAGTTATTTTGTATATATTTGTATGTATACATCTTATCTATCACAGTAGCATCAAAGTTTCTCAATGGTAGGAAATGATTCATTTTTTTCTTTGTATCCTTCACACCTTTGGTCAAGAATCTGGTAAATAGCATGCACTTTAAAATGCTTGTTGACAGACTAAATTAAGTTACTTAAGGAATAAAAGCAGCACTTATTAAAAACCAATTTTATGCCAAGCATTGTGCTAAACACTTGACAAACACTATATCATTTGGTCCTCAAGGTAAGTGCTGCTATCCCCATTTTACAGTTGAAGAAATTGACACAAAGAAAGGTTAAGTGTCTTGTCTGAGGTCACCCAAGCTACACGTACCTGAGGTTGGATTTAAATTTGGGTCTTCCTGACTCCAAGTCCAATCCTTTCTATCCACTATGTCATCTAACCTGCCTCTCAGTCAAGAGTTATTGTGTGGATCCAATGAGAATTTGTCTAAGAAACCTGCAAAACTTAAATGGTTACAGAGCAGGCATTATCTATACTAGAGTCTTACCCTTTTTTGTGACAAGGATCCCTCTGGCAGTCTGGCAAAGTCTACAGAATTCTTTCAGAACAATATTTTTAAATGTGTAAAATAAAGAAAACAAAGGACCACAGGGGGCAACTGGGTAGCTCAGTGGATTGAGAGCCAGGCCTAGAGATGGGAGGTCCTAGTTCAAATCTGACCTCAGACACTTCCCAGCTGTGTGACCCTGGGCAAGTCACTTAATCCCCATTGCCTAGCCCTTACCACTCTTCTGCCTTGGAGCTAATACACAGTATTAACTCCAAAATGGAAGGTAAAGGTTTAAAAAAAAAAAAAAACATAGGACCACAACAGAAACCAATTACATCGCAAATGTCAAAATAGTTTTTAAGGGGGCAGCTGGGTAGCTCAGTGGAGTGAGAGTCGGGCCTAGAGACGGGAGGTCCTAGGTTCAAACCCGGCCTCAGCCACTTCCCAGCTGTGTGGCCCTGGGCAAGTCACTTGACCCCCATTGCCCACCCTTACCAATCTTCCATCTATAAGACAATACACCGAAGTACAAGGGTTTAAAAAAATTTTTTTTAAAAAATAGTTTTTAAAACAACTTCAAACTCGAGGTAAAGATCAAGGGGCAGCTAGGTGGCTCAGTGAATAGAAAACCAGACATGGAAATGGGAGATACTGGGTTCAAATCTGGCCTTGGACACTTCCCAGTTTTGAGAACCTGGGCAAGTCACTTAATCCCAACTGCCTAGCTTTTATAGCTCTTCTGCCTTGGAACCAATTATTAGTACTGATTCTAAAACAGAAGGTAAGGGTTTTTTAAAAAACCCTCTTTTAGGCTCTTCTTTCTCCTCCAACACTCATCACTTTTATGTACCATTCTTGATCCTCTTCCTCTTCTCTCTCCATAAAATTTCCTTTGAAAATTATATTTTACTCCTACAACTTCAACTATTACAAATTCAACTATTAATTACTATTAGGTACAGTGAAAAGGGTACTGGCTCTGAATTCAAAAAATCTTGGTTTAAATCCCATCTCTGTTATTTATTCCTTGTGTAATCCTGAGCAAGTCATTTAACCTTTGTCTCAGTTTCTTTAACAGTAAAAGAGGAATAATAATAGTCCTACCTCAGAGTTATTTCTGCCAATAATCAAGACAATATTTGTAAAGTGCTCAGCACAGTGCCTAGAACATGGCAAGGGATTAATAATTGCTCATTTCCTTCCTTCCTTCCTCCTTTCGCCTCGATTTCCTCATCTTCAAAATGAGGGGAATGAACCCTATTACTTTGTCAGAAGCAAATTTCTCTCCAGTGTCGCCTTTTCAACATCATCTCTCAGTGACCTAGAGGTCAAATGCCACTGTGTAAATTCAGGTATAGATAAACCCACAGAGAAAGGAAGTTAAAGAACCAAGGAATCAATAAGACAGGAAACTGATTTCACAGGCACTGCTACCCTGGGCAGTCCAGGCAAATTAAGAAATTATGGTTGGTTCCTGAGATGTGATATGTGAGAGTTAGTAGGTGGGGAAAAGAACTTATAAGATTAGACCAGGGACCTGTCTGGGTCTTCTGGCAGGAGTGTGGAGAGCAGAGGGAATCCTATTGGAGTATAGCTACAGGCCCATCATGGTGGCCAATAGATTAGAAAGTTAAGTATCTCTCTACCTCTTTCCTACCTTTCCCTCTCTTTACTACTACTACTACTTTGATTTAATAAAGTTATTAAGCCACTATCAGCCTTATAATTTTAATTATTACATCTTCTAGATCTATGATTCTTTAATATCTATAAATGACTTCCTAATGACCTCTTTTCTGATATCCAAACCTCTGCTCAACATATCTATTCCAGATGATCCACTAAATCTTCAAAGTTAAAAATGCCCAAACCAAAATAATCATCTTTTCTCATTTCCCTGCTCCTAACTTTCCTAATCCTATCAATGGTACTCCTAGTTATTCAGGTCCAAAACTTGAGAATCATCTTTGATTCCTCCCTCTTTCTTAAATCCCATGTCATTTGCACAGTTCTAAGGATTCTACTTCTGAAGTACCTCTCCACTGCTTCCTCCTTTCTATTTCCCATGCTACAATTATAATTTCAAGCCTGGTCCCTCTCATTTGGCCTTCTACCTGATTCCTTTGACTCTTAGCATTTCAGTCCTCTGGGTTAGCTTCCTATACTTCTGCTATCAATTAAGTGATTCTGATGCATATCTTTGACCATTATATCTCTCCCACGCTCAAACCTTTAATAGTTCCTCACTGTCTACTTTAAAAAGTTCTAACTTCTTAGTTCTGATCTTAATTGCCTTTACAAGCTGCTCCTCTTTATACATTTCTTTTCTTTTAGGGGAAGAGAGAAGGGAGAAAAATGTAATTGCTGTCAGGTGCAGCTAGGTGGCTCTGAGGATAGAGAGCCAGACCTGGAGAATGGAGGTCCTAGGTTCAAATCAGACTTCAGACACTTGCTAGCTGTATGAAATTGGTTACTTAACCCAGAAGGTATGTTTAAAAAAAAATTAATTGATGCCCCCTTTTTTTTAATACCACAGTTTCTTTTTCCTCTGATACGCCTTATTCATCTAGAGTTCTCCCTAGTCAGAAAAACAACTAAATAAAATCCATAAGCCACCACCTGTGACTAAATATGAAATAATTTGTAAACCTTGTATACCTTTTACCCTTTTTCCTGAGTAAATCTGAACATTTCCCACATTTATGCAATTGCTCAGTCCAACCTATATTTACAATGTAATCTCCATGATCCATTCCTAAAGCCCCATATTAATCTGCTGAAATCCCACCTATCCCTCAAGCTCACTGATCCTTACTCCCAATACAGAATTAATTTTTTCCTGCTTAGATTTTCCACAGAACTTAATTTCTCTGTCTCCTACTCACTTACCTACAATACAAAATAAACTATGATAGTATACCTTATTTGCCAAATAGATTGTGAGCTTTTTAACAACAGAAACTGTGTCTAATTCATCTTTGTATCTCCAACAGTATAGACAGGGCTTTTGTACATAACACATGATTAATAAATGTTTACTGAATTAATAGATGGCAAAAAAACTAATACAATAATTTTTAAAACCTCAAACAATAATATGAAGCTTTATATCACGGATATTATACAAAAGAAACTAGACCATAGAGTTCCACTGGGTATGAACATAATCAGTTATTCTGAAAATAATCTGGAGGTCTCAGTGGACTTCAAACTCAGTAAGAATTAGCAGTAACATATCAACTAAAAAGCTAATGGGGTCCTGGGATGCTTTAAAGGCCTGGCTTCCCAGTATAGGGAGATGATCATCTCACTATATATTCTGTCCTCACCAAGCATCATCTAAAGTACTGTATTCCATTCCAAGTACCATAGTTTAAAAAGGACACTGAGACCTCACACCTAGCAGACTGGCCAATATGGCAGCAAAGGAAAGTGTTAAATGTTGGAGGCAATGTGGCAAAATTGGGACACTAATACACTGCTGGTGGACTTGTGAATTGACCCAACCATTCTGGAGGGAAATTTGGAACTATGTGCAAAGGGTTTTAAAAGACTGCCTTCCCTTTTAACCAGCCATACCACTACTGGGTTTGTACCCAAAGAGACAATAGGGGAAAATATGTATACAACATTTATAGCCACACTCTCTGTGGTGGCAAAAAATTGGAAAATGAAGGGGTGTCCCTCGATTGAGGAATGGCTCAACAAATCGTGCTATCTGATGGTGATGGAATACTACTGTGCTGAAAGGAATGATGAACTGGAGGAATTCCACGTGAACTGGAATGACCTCCAGGAATTGAAGCAAAGTGAAAGGAGCAGAACACAGAGACAGATACATTATGGCACAATCAAATGTAACAGACTTCTCTACCAGTAGCAATGCAATGACCCAGGACAATCCTGAGGAATTTATGAGAAAAAATGCTATCCACATCCAGAGAAAGAACTGTGGGAATAGAAACACAGAAGAAAAACATAGGATTGATCACATGGCTCAATGGGGATATGATTAGGGTTATGGCATTAAAAGTTCACTCTACTGCAAATATGAATAACACAAAAATGGGTTTTGAACAATATGAATTGCTTGTCAGCCCTGGGAGTGGGGAGGAAAGAACGCGTGGGTCAAATCATGAATCATTTAACCATGGAAAAATTCTTGAGTCCATGACATATGAGGATTCACTGAAAGAACTAAACATGCTTAGCCTAGAGAAGAGAATATTTAAGAGGAATATGACACCTGTCTTCAAGTATTTAATGGGTAGTCAAGGAATTAGATATGCTTTGTTTGATCCCAGAGGACCAAATCAGAGACAATGGGTGAAAGTTGCAGATATAAATTTAAATTTGATGACTATAAAAACTTCCTAACTAGACATTCCTAAAACATCCAAAAGGGAAATGGCCTCCTAACGATGTAATAGGGTTCCCCTCTTTGGAAAGTTGGATAATCAGCATGTCAGAAGTTATACTGAGATTCCTTTTGTGTATTATTTCAACTATGGCAACAATTCAAAGCATAAAGTTTATAATTATCTAACTACTTATGTAACTTATTTTATGGCAAGAATTACTAAAAGATACATTTTATTAAATCTTGCTAGTTCCATAGCAACAGAATAAATGGGGGTAAGGTATATATGTATTATCATAAACTTTCTTGAAACAAAATTTTGTTTATAGTTTTAGACAGCCTATTTCCAAAATCACAGAAATTAACATTTCCAAGTGTGCTGGACAATATATGGATAAAGGGAGCACTGATATTCCAACCTTGTTTACTTTCACACAGGAATAATACTAGTCTCATTATAACATATACCTTAAGGTGATTATCTTTTTAAAATAAGTTGGGTTTTTTTCACATTCACATTTTTACATTTTGAGTTCCAAATTTTCTCCTTCCCTCCTCTGTCCATTAAAAAATGAAATGTCAGGGCAGCTGAGTGGCACAGTGGATTAAGAACCAGACCTGGAGAAGGGAGGTCCTAGGTTCAAATCTGACCTCAGACACTTCCCAGCTGTGTGACCCTGGGCAAGTCATTTAACCCCAGTTGCCTAGCCCTTACCACTCTTCTGCCTTGGAACCAATATATAGTACTGATTCTATGGCAGAAGGTTAGGGCTTTAAAAAAAAAAAAAAAAAGAATGGAAGAAATGTGTACCAATTATACACATGAAATCAAGCAAAACATATTTAAATATTAAGCTGACTTAATCCTAGCCCACACTGACTGACAATTCTTCACAAAACAAACAAACAAAAAAAGAGGTTGAACTAGCTGGTTTCAGGTGAGAAAGAACACTGTAGACAAGAATCAAAGTCTCTGTTCCAATCCAGGATCTTGCCGCCTCTGGAAGTTGGGAAAGTCAATACACTAAGGGCAAGTCTTCTCCTCTAAATTAAGGAGAAAGTGAAGTAAAACTACGTAAAATATGGGAGCAGGACTAGTAGGATGTTATCTGTAGGTACTTTTCAGCTCTAAAGTTTTTTGACTATAAGGAGGTCATCTGTATAAGAAACGGGAAAATACAGACCCCTCCAACTTGCAAACACACACACCTCAGAAAGCAGTGCATAAAAGGGGTGCATGTGGTGGCAAAGATTGGGAGCCTAGTGAGGCTGAGGCAGAACAAGGAAGCCATAAGGACCCAAAGTGCAGAGGCCCAGGCTAGCAAAGTCAAGGTCCCAGGGAGGGCACTGAGAGCTCTAGTCACTCATCCAGAGCCAAGCGAAATTAGTGGCAGAATATAAAGTAACACTCAGACAGTATTAGAATAAGTCATTTCCCCTCTCTGAGCCTCAGTTTCCTCATCTCTTAGGTGAAATTGCTTGAAATCTAAAACTCCTTCCAGCTCAAACTCTAACTCTCCACCCCGATCCCGGGATCCTCGGCCACGCTTACGGGGACGGGGCGTTGAACTCGGTACAGACTTGGGACCCCGCACCTGGACCCGCCGCCCTCTCACTCACCCGGATGCCCTTCACCACCGTGATGTTCTCGTTCTCATCCGTCTCGAAGGTGACCCGTCGGGTGCTGGACGTCCCGCCCATAGCTCCTGCTCCCACTGCAGACGTGTGCCGGCGAAGCGGCCCCGATTTCCAGCCGGTACGCACGTTCCGCAAGGAGCAGAGGCCGCCCGGTCAGCCCTGCCCTTGGTCTTTCCCCGCGGGTAAGACACGGGACACCCCAGGGACAGCAGCAAGGAGACAGCGCCGGCTCTCCCCGTGGATTCTTCCGGTCATGCGCAGTAGCAAAAAGGCTTTCTATTGGCCCGCGTGGCCAAAAACCCGCCTCAGCTCTTCTCAGGGACCCGAGTGGTTGGTCAAGAACTCGGATACTATGGTGACTCGTTAACGATGAAAAGATTTCCGGAAACCACAGATATGATGGGATTTGTAGTCTGATATGGGTTGGTTGCTATTTAGATCTCCTTAGCCTTGAACCAGAAAAAAAAAAAAAAATTGGACAGGAATTCTGGGATTTGTAGTCTTAAAGAGCCAGAAGTTAATAGACACCTGCAAGAGTAGCGCCTCATTTTTGAAAAAGCTGTAGACGAAATAACCTTACTTTTTTGCCCTTATTTATCCTGTGTCTTTGGGCTTACTTAATATACTATGCGTACTTTACTCTTTTCTACGCTTTAATTCATTCAGCTCATTCGTTCTTTCAACAAGCATTCTTAAATCCCTAATAATGCTGATGATTCATCCCAATTTTCTGGATTAGCAGGTAAAAAACTGGGGCTGGTGGGATCTCCCTAACCAAAAAAAGGAATGGGAATAAGCATTTGTACAGCGCCTACTATGTGCCAAGCACTGTGCTAAACGGTTTTACAAATATTACCTCATGTGATCCTCACAGCAACTCTGAGGAGAAGATGCTTTTATTGTCCTCATTTTACTGTTGAGAAAATTGGAGCAATGATAAGCACACTTACCACTGTGATTATGACATAGCTCATTTCCCCTTAAGAACAACCAATTATTTAGTACACACTGTGTTAGAGTCTGGGGATACAAAACAGAAAGAAACAGTTACAGGCCTCAAGAAATTTACATTGTATTGGAAAATACAATATGTGCCCAGATAAATTCATATACAATATATGCAAACTAATTGTGACTTAGGGATGTAATAGGTCACTGACATTAATTGGGGAGTTCAGTTCAATTGTGGGTAAGGCACTGTTCTAGGCACTGGAGATATTAAGACAAAAGTAAAGAAAAACCTGCTCCTGTACTCAAGTAGCTTACATTCTGTTGTGAGAGATACAACAGCTCTACAAAGTATGTATAGGAATTATACATAGTAACTTCATGTCTTCCTTTCTGCCTTCCCTGGCTTCCTTCAACTGGAAATCTTTCTCAACTCTTCTTATTTCTAATACCTATCTCATTTATCCTGCATATAGCTTATTTATACATGCTTGTTTGCTCATGCTCTCCTCCATTAGATTATAAGCTCCTAGAGAGCAAGGTCTGTCTTTTTCTTCTTTTTGTATCCCCAGAACTTGGGATAGTCCGTGGCACATAGTTGGCACTTACTAAATGTTAATTGACTGCCTCACTAACTGATTTTTGAGGTAAGGAATAACCTGTTCTGATCTATGTTTTAGGAAGATCAATTTGGTGACTCTATATAGAATGCATTAGTGAAAGTGAGAGATTGAAAACAAGACAACCAATTTAAGACACTGCAATAGTCCAGTCAAGAAAACTAGGAGAAAAGGGAATATCAGTGGAGAGAAAGTGACAAGTGCAAGTAATTTTATGAAAGGAAGATCAACAAAGTTTAGCAACTAATTAAATATGTAGGCAAAGAGAGAAGGAAAAGACAAAAATAGTTTCTAGATTGTGACCCTGAGGGACTAGAAGTATGATAGTGCCCTCAACAGACATAATAGGAGGTGAGATATATTTAGGGGAAAACATGAGGAGTTCCATTTTGGCTATATTGCATTTGAGATAGTTATAGAATAATTGTGACTAGGTGGTTTAGGGCATTAACAACTGGGGAGTTCAGTTCAATTGTGGGTAAGAGGTAGCCAATTTGAAATGGTCTTGATATATGAATATGGGTCTTATTTTCATAGATTCTATAATTAAGCACAGAGAAGATGATAAGATCACCAAAATGGGAAAGACTACAGAAAGAAAAGAGAAGAAAGCCCAGGGTGAGCCTTGAGGATCCCTGTACTTAGTGGATCAGAGCAGGATGATGATCCAACAGAAGAAAGAATGATCAATAAAACAGGTAAGAAGATAAGCAAGATTGAGCAACAGTTATGGAAGTCAAAAGAACAAAGAGTATCCTGAAGGAAGAAATGTTTAATAGTGTCAAAATCTGCAGAAAAGTCAAGTTGAGTGAAAAGTGAGACAGGGCTTTTGGATAGAACAGTTAGGAAATTGTGGGCAACTAGCCAAATTGCAAAAGATTAAGAAGAGAGTAGTAAGAGATGAAGAAATAGAGAAACTGAGTGACAAGCCATCAAACAGTTTGATTTTGAAGGAAAGGAAAGAAGAGATCTAGGATTATTTGTATTCATTTCCTTTATGCTTATGCTTTATATACTTATATAAGTACTTGTTGTCTCTATCGTAATTTAAGCTTCTTGCAAGAAGAGATAATTTCATTAATTTTTCTATATTCAGCACTTAGCATAATGACTTATTAGGTGCTTACTAAATACTTTGTGATCGATTGATGTATTTTAAGTAGGGCAGGGTAAAGTAAAGAATTTTTTTAAACCCTTACATTCCATCTTGGAGTCAATAATATGTATTGGCTCCAAGGCAGAAGAGTGGTAAGGGTAGGCAATGGGAGTCAAGTGACTTGCCCAGGGTCACACAGCTGGGAAGTGTCTGAGGCCAGATTTGAACCTAGGACCTCCAGTCTCTAGGTCTGGCTCTCAATCCACTGAGCTACCCAGCTGCCCCCAAAGTAAAGAATTTTTAAGAATGTGAGAGCCTTGGTCCTTTTGTAGGGAAAAGGAAAAGGAGCCAACAGATATGGACAGACTGAAATGAGGGGATGAGAAGTAATGAATGAGAAGTATCAAAGGAAAAGGAAGAGATTACCATGCTAGGTGTTTTACAAACCTTATCTTATTTGGTCCTTACAACAACCCCAAAAGGTAAGTGATTTTATTATTCTCACTCTTTTACAGTGGAGGAAACTGAGGCAGAGATCAAGTAACATCTCTAGGGTCATCCAACTCGTGTGAAAGGTCACATTTGAACTAAAATGTGACCTTTCATTCTCTTTTTTAAAAAATCCTTACCTTTGGTCTTAAAATCAATACTATATATTTGTTCCAAGGCAGAAGAGTGGTAAGGGCAGTGATGGGCAAACTACTATCTGGGCCAGATGGGGGGAGAGGACCTGAATTGTTCTATCCAGCTGGGTGACATTATTCCTAATCTGACAGATACAATGCAACTTCGAAAGAGTTGCCTTAGAAACAGACTGACAGATGAGCATTTCCTTTCCTTTGGCTCCCTCTTTAAAAAGTTTGCCCGTCACTGGGCTAGGCAATGGGGGTTAAGTGACTTGCCCAGAGTCACACAGCTAGGAAGTATCTGAGACCAGATTTGAGCCCAGAACCTCCCCTTTTCAGGTCCTTTCAATCTATTGAGTCAACCTACCTGCCTCTGAACTTCTGTCTTTCTGACTCCAGGCCCAACACTTTGTCCACTGCACTTCCTAATAGGTGATTAGAAGGTATAGGATCAAGGGGTGCCTAGATAGCTAATGAATAGAGCACCACACCTGGAATTGGTAGGACCTAGCTTCATATCAGGCCTCAGACACTTCCTAGCTATGTATCCCTGGGCAAATCACTTCACCCCAACTGCCTAGCCCTTACCTCTCTCCTGCCTTAAAAACAATACTGAATATCCATTCTAAGAAAGAAGGTGAGGGTTTTTTTTAAAAAAGACAATGAAGGAAGAGGAGAAGGAAAAGGAAAAGAAAGAAGAAAAGGAAGAGGAAGAGGACTAAAAACACAAATGGAAAGATTGGCCTTGGCAAAGGAAAGAACTATATCTTCATGGGAGATCAGACATAGAAAAGAGTATGGTAGATGATGAATCAATCAATCAACAATCATTTATTAAGTGCCTTTCTGTGCCAAGCACTATGGTAGGAGAGAATAGTGAGCCCTTAAAAGATGACCTTTTGGGGGCAGGTGGGTGGCTCAGGGAATCAAGAGAGCCAGGCCTAGAAACAGGAGATTCTAGGTTCAAATGTGACCTCAGACACTTCTTAGCTATGTGACCCTGATCCTTAACTCTTAACCCCCCTTTGCCTAGCCCTTACCATTCTTCTGCCTTGGAATCAATACACAGTATTGATTCTAAGACAGAATTTTTTGTTGTTGTTTTTAAAGAGTTGCTTTTATTTTTCAGTTAAGCAGGAGATGAAACCTAGTAAGAGGGAGATGAGTAGGTACAGGAGTTTTTAGGTAGAAGGAGGCTGTTATAGAACTGCCAGTGTAAAGTGAGTGATCAGAAAGCAATCAGGAGAGTTAAAAGGATTGCCAGGCAGTAGCAAAAGCATAGTTGAAATTATTTACATATGTTTGAGGTGAACATAATCAGTAGGGTCGTATGTGTTTTTTCAGGAATATTCAGCAGCTCATGAATAGAAGAGAAACTAGGGGTAACCTAGAGTTGAAGTTTTGCAAGGCATAACTAGTAACAAAGGGCAAAAAATTCAAGAGTAACCAATTGTATGTGATTGTGATAGTCAACTGTGGGGTCTAGGCTGAAGTTAGAGAAGTGAGGCCAGAGTAAGAATAACAAATTGGGAGAATAAGAAGGGATGGTAATACTGGAGGTCAGGAGGAAAACAAAGAATAGTTTTGTGAGAACTATGACTGAGGCAGAGATTGAAGGAAAAAAAATGAGACTAGAGAAGGAAATTTCAGAGTCCTGGATTATAGAGGTAGAACAGTTATGAGTTGCTAGATCAAAAGTATGACTATCCCTGTAGGGCAACGGTCGGCAACCTTTTTGGCCGTGAGAGCCATAAACGCCGGTGGAAGGAGGAGGATAGAGGCGGAAGGCGCTGGAATATGGGGTGGGGGCTGAAGGGCCCCCTGGGGCTCTGCCCGGACTGGCCGGTCCGGAGGTGGAGCCAGATATGGCTAGAGAGCCATACGTTGCTGACCCCTACTGTAGGGGAATGCAATGGAATAAAGATTAAAAAATATAAGAGGCGACAGCTGGGTGGCTCAGTGGATTGAAAGCCAAGCCTAGAGATGGAAGGTCCTGGATTCAAATCTGACCTCAGACACATCCTAGCTGTGTGACCCTGGACAAGTCACTTAACCCCCATTGCCTAGCCCTTACAACTCTTCTTCCTTAGAGCCAATACACAGTATTGACTCCAAGAAGGAAGGTAAGGGTTTAAAAAAGAAAAAAGAAAAAGAAATATAAGAATTTTGGAGACTAATTGAGAAGCTAGTGGTTAGGAAGAGTGTGAACAGATACAGGATGAAGGAAATTTGCTAACAATTATCTGTTACTGTGGGGAAAGACACTGAACCTGAAGTCACAGGATCTGACTGTGGATCCCATCTTATTGCTTACTCACTTAACTTCCCAGGGTTTTTCATCTGTAACATAAGGTTTGGATTAGTTCATCTATAGGATCTCTTCCAGCTCTAGTTCTCTGCTCCAAATAAATGGGATCTATGAACAGAACTAAGATTCAAAAGGTTGCATTGGCAAGGATCCAGAACAAAGCTGAGGGACTTATGAGAAAGAAAACTAGCCACATTCAAAGGAAGAACTGTGGGAGGAGAAACACAGAAAAAAAACAACTGCTTGAATACATGGGTTGATGACACTAAAAGATAATTAGTCCAACTATCAATAATATGGAATTAGGTCTTAATCAATGATACATGTAAAACCCAGTGGAATTGTGCGTCAGCTAAGGGGTGGTGGTGGGGTTTGGGGGAGAGGGAAAGGACATGAAACATGTAACTATGGGAAAATATTCAAAATTAAAATAAAATAAAATCACACAAAAAAAGAGATTGCATTGGAATGAGAGGGTAGAGGAAGATATGGACTGTGAAGGGGGAAAATAGATCAGAGTACACAGAAAGAAATGATGAGAAGAGGAATCTTGCCTCAATGCTGAATCCAAAGCATACAAATAAGAGAAAAGGAAATAAGAATTTTTTTCAGCCAAAGCACAGAAAATAAGGCAACCCAGCCTCTAGAATTCAGATAGGTGATGTAATGGAAAGAGCACTGGGCCTGGAATCAGGAAGACTTGAGTTCAGATCTTACCTCAGACACTTCCTAGCCTAGCTTTTGATCCTGGGCAAGTCACTTTAACCCCAGTTACCTAACCCTTAACACTCTTCTGCCTTAGAACCCATATTTAGGTGGGGGAGAGACAGACAGACAGACAGACAGACAGAGACAGACAGACAGAGAGAGAAATTATGGAGCCTGCAGTCAGGAATATTTAAGTTCAAATCTGACCTCATCTTACTATAACACTTACTAGTTGTGTGACCTTGGACAAATCATTTAACCTCTGTTCATCTGTTTCCTCAACTGTAAAATAGGAGTAATAATAACACCTATCTCCCAGAGTTGTAGTGAGAATCAAATGAGATAATAATTATAAAGCATATAGTATTGTGTCTGGCACATAGTAAGTGCTATATAAATGTTAGTTATTATTAATGACTGATTATTTAGTAAAGTATTAGATCAGTCTTAAGAGAGCTGCCTGAGATTCAGAGAGGATAAGTGACTTCCTTATTAGAAGCTCACATCTAATAAATGTTAGAAGATTTCGACCCAAGTTTTTCCTATCCCCCCAGGCAAGCACTGAAGCATGTGTTAGCTTCCTACCTGATACTCCAGCTTATTTGTGGCTATATCATCCCTTTCTACTCCATTCTTCTTCCCCTTGAGATTGTAAACACTTATGTGAATTATTTTGGTAAAAATAATGTCCACACTGATAACATCATGATCCTTTAATAATGTCAATATCTTTGAACTGGAATGCCAACTGTACACAATCACATTTTTTCCAAACCCCTTATCTTTTTTTTTTTCAGTTTTACTGATTTTTTTCATAGTGTTGTCCAACCATCTCCCCTTAAACTATCCTTAATAATAAATAATTCCAACTGAGCAAAACCCAGAAACATATTGGCAGATATCTGTCAGCATTCTGTACCATAACCTACTGCCTCTCTACAAAAGAAAGATCTGTTTGATCATCATTCTTCTGGAGTCAAGATGGGTAATTGCATTGATCTGAGTTCTGATGCCTTTTGGTGCAGTTCCTTCATCCATATACCAAATTTATTGAATTTCATTAGCATGACATCTGAGATCATCCACAATCTGACAACAACCTACCTTTCTTACCTTGTCTGATATCATTCCCCTCCACGAACTCTGTAGTCTAGACAAATTAGGCTATTCTCTGTGCTTCCAACATGCCCTGTACTTTTACACTTTCAGGATGGATGGGAAGCTTTCAAGAATGACAATATGAAAGAATAAAGAGAAACAATACTGATGAGGATTAAAAGAGAAAGTTGTCAAAAAAGATTAATGTGGGTAAACAAAGACCTCATGAACCATCTTAGATTTTTAAAAGGCATACAGAAGATGAAAGCAAGGACAGGTAGTGCAGGATGAATAAAAAAGCATAGCATGGCCCTGTAATGAAATTGTCAGTAATGCTAAAACTAGAAATGAGATGAGGCTGACAATGAAAGTTAAGGACTGTAATGCAGGATTTATGCAAGATCTCTTGCATTTGCAAATTACCCTAGGCAATCCTGGCAGTTAGGAGAAACTTTGGCCCAGCAGGTGCCAGTCCCAAGACCTGAGAGTTTGAGCTAGGACTATAAATACCCCTGCAGAACTAACCTGGGGGTTCTGATTTTCTTGACCTCACCCAGACACCCAGCTACCCCTTGACTTCCCCTGGGGGACCCTGGGAGGGGGAAGAGAGGTTGAAGGGAGGCTGAAGGGAGGTTGGGTTGTGGATCATGGGCAGGATTTAGATTAGGGCAGCCTAGCAACAGGGACACCCCTAAACCAATTCATCAACTTCATCTGTCTAACCGGTGGATCACATAACATCAGGGCAGTGAAAATTATCTCTGGCTGAGGGGCTGGTTCCCTTAGCCTGATCTTACCTTCTAGGTCCATTGCCAACACTGGCCTGTGAGCTTAGCAACAGCTTCTCCAGACCCTAAGCCCTCTTTCCTCAGTTTTCTCTTCTGTGCTTAAATAAACCCTTAGCCTGAAACTGTGAGCTTCTGTAATTACTTATAACATCATCCTGGGCTAAGGGGCTGAGGAAAGGGGAGAATAGCAACCACTTGACTCCAAAGGAAGTACTGGGAAAGCATCCATTTTGTTCAGGAAGTGTGTGGGCTTCACTACCTTTTGAGTACTGCTTTCACTCCAGCAGGGAGGGGCTCCTCACTCTCCACCTTAAAGGAGCCTACAGATAGCAGGGAGACTGACTGGGCATCACAGCTCAGGCTACACATCCTTGGCAGCCTCAAATCACCAGCTACTGTGGTTACAGGCTCCCTGGCCAGGTGACTCACTTGTACCACCAGCTCCCCTGTTATCAGCCACATTACCCCCTTATTACAGGTCAAGATTTTGGGGGACAGGGAAGCTATATTGGGGAATTGGGAGGGATAAAAACAGGCATAGGACCACTGTAAACTGTAAGAAGGATGACAATAACAGATTATGGAAAGCAGGCAGAGCTTCTCAGCTATTCTTTTTTGCTTCTGTTTATCTATCAAGGAGAATGTTTACTTGGACTGAAAAAGATAGAAGAAAATTGACTAGCGGAGAACTGATAATCAAGTTAACTAAAAAGACAGTAAGAACATAAATACTTTTGAGGAGTTCAAGTCATCAGGCTCAGATGGCCATGGTGAGTATTGACAGAACTGGTAGCCATGACTGGCAAACCTCAATTAATAAGTTTTGAAAAATACTAAAGAATGGGAGAGCTACAAAATAAGATTGGAGAAGGGCAAATGTTATCCAGCTTTCAAAATTGAGAAGAGAAGAGAATCTGTAAAGTAGAGGCCAATGAACTTGATTTCATTTCCTGGCAAAATTCTATTAAGTATTAAAGAGATAGTTAGTGGACATCAAGGAAAGGAAACAATAATCACAAAGAACCAACATAGTTTCATCAAGAATAAGTTGTAATTCTATTCAGACTTCAGAAGACAGCAGGTTTCCTCTCCCTAGAAACCTTCAAGCAAAAGTTAGTTGGTTATTTTTTGGTTAGGTCATCATTATTATTCAGATCTAGGTTGGAATAGATGTTGTCTATGGACCATTTAAAATCATTTTCATAATTCAGGAAAGAGATGCCTCAGATGACCTATGAGATCCTTTCAAACTCTTCTATGATTCATGCATACGAGATGATTCCATACTCCAGGTTGTGATCTCCATTTCAGTAAAGCCATTCAGTTCAATATTTCCCCACACTGATATTCTTGGAAAAGGAAGCAGATCTAAGATGGTTGATACCAGAAAATATTACAAAAATAGTTTTTTTCAAGGGAGATAGAAGTGGCAGAGATGTGGAACTTATAGAAGTAAATAGAAAGAAAAAACCATTGTTTCTGGTCCCTAGCTAGAAAAATGAATACATATTTGAACCATCTTCCTCGCTATTCACTATAGTAACTATGCTAAATATTTTGGCTTACTGCCCTTACCATGAAATGGCAGCAGCTGAAAGGATTACAAAAGAGTTCCAAATAATTTTCTCTTTATCTTTTGTGCATTCCCCTTCTTAATTTTTAATTCTGATAATTTGATTTTATTCTATTTTTAATCAGACTAGCTAATCTCTTGTTTCATTTTAAAATATCTTTTAGTTTTACCAATTAGTTTTTTAATGGTCAATTTTCTTTATATTTAATTTGACTTTCAGAATTCCTATTTTAATTTTGAATAGGGATATTTGGTTAACTCTTTTTCAGCTTTTTAAATTGTACATCCCAATAATTACACTATTTTTTCACTCTTTGGTGATAAAAGGATTTAGAATTATGCATTTTTCCCTGAGCATTGCTTTGCCCACATTGCAAAAGTTGTTCTACATTGTTATATTGATGACATTTTTTTGCTGAAACTACATAGTAATAAATAATAAATAATTCTATGCTTTTGTTCTTTGACTCATGTATTGTTTACAATTAAGTTATTTAGATTCCATTTCAGTTTGAATCTTCTTTCTTAAAATGTACTTGTAGATAATAGTTTTTATTATGCTATGGATGGTAAAATCAGTAGTTATTATTGTTTTTCTGTATTTTATAAGGTTTTAATGTATGAACACAGGGCCAATTTTTGTGAAGGGGCTAGACACACCTAAAGGGATATGTATCTCCTTTTTCTCATTAGTGATTTCCAGAAAGCTTATTATATCAACATTTTCTAAAATTCTATTAAGGTCCTTATTTTCTTTCTTCTTTATCATTTTGTTAGATTTTTTTTTCTAGGTCTGGAAGGGATACATTAAATTCTCTCATAACTATGGTTTTACCATCTATTTCTCTTTAAGTACTTAGATATGTTATTAAGTGTATATGTTAAGTATTAGTATTATTTAATTATTTACAATACTTTGAAGGATAATTTATTTTCTATGCTTTTCTATTTTACCTATATTTAGTTTACTATTTAATAGTCTAGATCATTATTAGTATTTCCTCCTTTAAAATTTTTACCTGAAACATTAAAAAAATCTGTTCTACTCCTTCCCCATCCCATTTTAATTCTATATAAGCCTTTATGTTTCAAATGTGCTACTTATAGACAAGCCAGTTTTGGATTCCACTTTCTAATTTATTCTGCTCTCTATTTCTATTTTATGGAAGAGATCACATCATTCACATTCATAGTTATGATAATTAAGTATGTGTTTTTATCATTATCCTTTTACTTTTTGCCCATTTTTCCCTGTAGGATTTGTAAACCATTATCTTATATCTTTTGAATTATTATATTCTAAGACTTTTTATCCTTTTGAATAGTTGTAGAGTATGTTATTTAACTGTGGTTCCTTTTTGCTTGAACTCTCTAATTCTGTTAGCTTGGAAGTATTTTAACTCTGATCTGTAAGTTCTAGATTTGGGATTTTTATCCCAGACATCTTCGATGTGGGGCTTCTTTCAGGCGGTAACTAGTGGATTCTTTTTATTTTAAGTTTGCCCTGTGGTTCTAATAGAATTTGGTTTTTCTAAATCACAAAGAGTTAGATATGACTAAAAAACAACCAAAAAAAATAATCCATTTGACATCCCACTATGCTCTGTCATTTGTTATTCATAAATTCTTTTCTCTTATACATAAATTGTTTTAAAATTTTTTATATATTACATTTTTCCCAATTACATATATTTATTTTTTTAATATTTTATTTTTTTAGAAAAATTTTCCATGGTTACATGATTCTTGTTTTTACTTTCCCCTTCACCCCTCCCCCCCATATCCAACATACATTTCCACTGGTTTTAACATGTGTGATCAATCAAGACTTATTTACATATTATTGATAGTTGCATTGGTGTGGTCATTTCAGGTCTACATCCCCAACCATACCCGCATCAACCCATGTATGTGTTCAAGCGGTTGTTTTTCTTCTGTGTTTCCACTCCTGCAGTTCTTCCTCTGAATGTGGGCAGCATTCTTTTCCATAACTCCCTCAGAATTGTCCTGGGTCATTGCATTGCTACCAGTATAGAAGTCCATTACATTCGATTTTACCACCGAGTATCAGTCTTTGTGTACAATGTTCTCCTGGATTTGCTCCTTTCACTCTGCATCAATTCCTGGAGGTCTTTCCAGTTCACATGGAATTCCTCCAGTTTATTATTCTTTTGAGCATAATAGTATTCCATCACCAACATATACCACAATTTGTTCAGCCATTCCTCAATTGAAGGGCATCCCTTCATTTTCCAGTTTTTTGCCACCACAAAAACTGCAGCTATAAAGATTTTCATACAAGTCTATTTATCTATGATCTCTTTGGGGTACAAACCCAGCAATGCTATGGCTGGATTGAAGGGCAAGCAATCTTTTATCCCTCTTTGGGCATAGTTGCAAATTGCCATGCAGAATGGTTGGATCAGTTCACAACTCCACCAGCAATGCATTAATGTCCCAATTTGGCCACATCCCCTTCAACATTCATTACTCTCCCCTTCTGTCATTTTAGCCAATCTGCTAGGTGTTAGGTGGTACCTCAAAGTTGTTTTGATTTGCATTTCTCTAATTACTAGAGATTTAGAACACTTTCTCATGTGCTTATTGATATTTTTTATTTCTTTATCTGAAAATTGCCTATTCATGTCCCTTTCCCATTTATCAATTGGGGAATGGCTTGATATTTTATATAATTGTTTTAGCTCCTTGTATATTTGAGTAATTAGACCTCTGTCAGAGTTTTTTGTTATAAAGATTTTTTCTCAGTTTGATGTTTCCCTTCTGATTTTGGTTGAATTGTTTTTGTTTATACAAAAACTTTTTAATTTAATATAATCAAAATTATTTATTTTACATTTTGTAATTTTCTCTAACTCTTGCTTGATTTTAAAATCTTTCCTTTCCCAGAGATCTGACAAGTATACTATTCTGTGTTCACTTAATTTACTTACAGTTTCCTTCTTTATATTCAAGTCTTTCACCCATTCTGAATTTATCTTGGTGTAGGGTGTGAGATGTTGATCTAAACCTAATCTCTCCCATATTGTTTTCCAATTTTCCCAGCAGTTTTTGTCAAATAGTGGATTGTTACCTGTTACTTTGTGCTTTGAACTATGTAACTGTTCAATGTACTTATTCCTTTACCTTTCCTTTTTAAAATCCCTAGTGTAGGGTAGAGTAGGATAGTGTTAGATAGAATAGAGTTAATGTATGTTGTTTGTTATTTGGGGTTAGAACTTTAGTATGTAGTGCACAAATACCAAAATATTGTGTGAAACACTATTTTGGCTTTGTGCAAAGGGGTGAACTGTAATAGGTATAAGCTTTAAAAATAGGAAAGCAGACTTAGCAGACAGACTAAGGGAAAAATCCTTGGCTGACAGCCAGGGACATTCTAAATAGAATGAAGGGAAAAAACTATTTTTCCCTTGTGGACTCTGGTCAAACTGGGAAAGGGAGAAGGTGTGGATGCCTTTACCTGCCCAGTGAGGAGCCCAAGGAGAGTGGAGTTACCACTGTCGAAGAAGATCTGCCAGGAAGATCAAGTGAACAAGAAGATCTATCTGGGGTTGTGGACATCCCAGTCTGAGACAAGCTCCTTGATTAGCATATCCTGGATTTACCTTTCTGTGGACCCATTTCCAGTGTCATCAAGAGGAGCTAAAGAAGACGTGAGTTTTGAGAGACCCATTTTCCCTTTAACCCTTTCTCCCAAGCCCTGTGTGTTCCCTAGTGTTTTTTTTTTTCATTTTTTTATTTTTTTATTTTTTAAACCCTTAACTTCTGTGTATTGACTTATAGGTGGAAGAGTGGTAAGGGTAGGCAATGGGGGTCAAGTGACTTGCCCAGGGTCACACATCTGGGAAGTGTCTGAGGCCGGATTTGAACCTAGGACCTCCTGTCTCTAGGCCTGGCTCTCAATCCACTGAGCTACCCAGCTGCCCTTCCCTAGTGTTTTGATCCAGTATGACCTTTCCCCATTATTCCTGACCCTCAATAATTATTAAAACCCTTTGTTTATAAGCCCTCTTGTCAATATCATTTACTTGCAGTTTCTCTGACTCCCTGGCTAGGAGGGTCAGTGTGGCAGTTAAGGCCCAATAGTCACTCCTGTCAACTGCCATTTCCCAAACTGCCAAACCAAATTTCCCAGCTTGTTAAGTCCCCACCTATTATCCATTCCTGTCTCCTACTCACCCTTCTGAACACAGATAAATATTTAATTTAACCCCCAGTTTTTCCCCATAAGAAAAGCCAAATCAAAGAATAATTGGAAGTTAAATAATGATTCCCCAAAATTGGTTGGTTAAAGAATAAATTGTAGAAACAATTAATAGTTTCATTGAAGAGAATGACAATGAGGAGACATCATATCAAAATCTATGGAATGCATCCAAAGCAGTACTAAGGGGAAAATTCATATCCTTGAGTGCATATATCAACAAATCAGGGAGGGAAGAGGTCAATGAATTGGGCTTGCAAATTATAAAACTTGAAAGAGAACAAATTTAAATTCCCCAGATAAAAACTTAATTGGAAAGCCTAAAAATTAAAGGAGAAGAGGGCAGCTGGGTAGCTCAGTGGATTGAGAGCCAGGCCTAGAGATGGGAGGTCCTAGGTTCAAATCTGGCCTCAGACACTTCCGAGCTGTGTGACCCTGGGAAAGTCACCCCATTGCCTACCCTTACCACTCTTCTGCCTTGGAGCCAATACATAGTATTGGCTCCAAGACAGAAGGTAAGGGTTTAAAAAAAAATTAAAGGAGAAATCAATAAAATTGAATGTAAAAGAACTATTGAATTAATAAATAGGACAAGGAGATGATACTTTGAAAAAACAAATAAAATAAAGTACTGCTTAATCTAATTAAAGAAAAAGAAAGAAGAAAACCAAATAGTATCAAAGATGAAAAGGACAACCTCACTTCTAATAAAGAGCAAATTAAGGTAATTATTAAGAACTATTTTGCCCAATTATATGACAATAATTATGGCAATCTAGGCGATATGAATGAATATTTACAAAAATATAAATTGCCTAGAGTAACAAGAGGAAATTGAATACTTAAATAATCCTATATCAGAAATAGAAATTGACCAAGCCATCAAAAAACTCCATAAGAAAAAATCCCAAGGACCAGATGGATTCACAAGTGAATTCTATCAAACATTCAAAGAACAACTAATCACAATACTATACAAACTATTTCACATAATAAGCAAAGAAGGAGTTTTACCAAATTCCTTCTATTACACAAATGTGGTACTGATTCCAAAGCCAAGCAGACCAAAAACAGAAAATGAAAACTACAGACCTATCTTTTTAATGAATATAGATTCTAAAAGCTTAAATAGAATACTAGCAAAGTGACTCCAGAATGTGATCACAAGGATTATTCACTATGATCAGGTGGGATTTATGCCAGAATGCAAGGATGGTTTAATATTAGGAGAACCATCCACATAATTGACCACATTAACAACCAAGCCAACAGAAATCACATGATTATCTCAATAAATGCAGAAAAAGCCTTTGACAAAATACAACACTCATTTCTATTGACAACGCTAGAAAGTATAGGAATAGAAGGGCCTTTCCTAAAAATAATAAACAGTATATATTTAAAGTCATTGTCAAGCATCATCTTCAATGGGCATAAATTAGAAGCCTTCCCAATAAGATCAGGAGTGAAGCAAGGATGACCATCATCAACCTCTATTATTTAACATTGTACTTGAAACACTAGCAGTAGCAATTAGAAAAGAAAAAGAAATTAAAGATATTAAAATAGGCAATTAGGAGACAATTATCACTCTTTGCAGATGATATGATGGTCTACTTAAAAAATCCTAGAGAATGAACCCAAAAGCTAGTGGAAAAAATTAATAACTAGCAAAGTTGCAGGATACAAAATAAACCCACATAAATCATCAGCATTTCTATATATTTTCAACACAACTCAGTAGCAAGAGTTAGAAAGAGAAATTCCATTTAAAATCACCCTAGACATGGGGGCAGCTGGGTAGCTCAGTGGATTGAGAGCCAGGCCTAGAGATGGGAGGTGCTAGGTTCAAATCTGACCTCAGACACTTCCCAGCTGTGTGACCCTGGGCAAGTCCCTTGACCCCCATTGCCTATCCTTACCACTCTTCTGCCTTGGAGCCAATACACAGTATTGACTCCAAGACGGAAGGTAAGCTTTAAAAAAAAAAAAAAGTAAAATCACCCTAGATAGTAGAAAGTATTTAGGAGTCTATTTACTAAGACAAACACAAGAATTATATGAACACAACTACAAAACACTTTCTCCACAATTAAAACTAGATATAAATGGGGGCAGTTGGATTGAGAGCCAGGCCTAGAGATGGGAGATCCTAGGTTCAAATCTGGCCTCAGATACTTCGCAGCTGTGTGGCCCTAGACAAGTCACTTAACCCCCATATCCTAACCCTTACTGTTCTTCTGCCTTTGAATCAATACACAGTGTTGTTCATTTGGAAGAACAAAATATCAAGAATATCAAGGGAACTAATGAAAAAAAAGTGAAGGATGGGGGCTAGCAGTACCAGATCTTAAAGCAGTGGTCATCAAAACAATATGGCACTGGCTAAAAGACAGAAGGGAGGATCAATGGAATAGACTTGGGGTAAATGACCTGAGCAAAATAGTGTATGATAAACCCAATGATCTAAGCTTTTGGGACAAAACCCCACTATTTGACAAAAACTGCTGGGAAAATTAGAAAAGAGTATGGGAGAGATTAGGTTTAGATCAATACCTCACACCCTACACCAAGATAAATTCAGAATGGGTAAATGACTTAAATATAAAGAAGGAAACTATAAGTAAATTAGGGGAACGTAGAATAGTTTACCTGTCAGATCTATGAGAAAGGAAAGAATTTAAGACCAAGCAAGAGACAGAGAATATCACAAAATGTAAAATGAATAATTTTGATTACATTAAATTAAAAAGGTGGTTATATAAACAAAATCAATGCAACCAAAATTAGAAGGGAAGCAACAAATTGGGAAAAAATATAACAAAAATCTCTGGCAAAGGTCTAATTACTCAAATTTATAAGGAACTAAATCAATTGTACAAAAAAAAATCAAGCCATTCTCCAATTGTTAAATGGTCAAGGGACACGAATAGACAATTTTAAGATAAAGAAATCAAAACTATCAATAAGCACATGAAAAAGTGCTCTAAATCTCTCTTAGATTAATGCAAATCAAGACACCTCTGGGGTATAACCTCACACCTAACAGATTGACTAATATGACAGTAAAGGAAAGTAATAAATGTTGGAGGGGATGTGGCAAAATTGGGACATTAATGCATTGTTGGTGGAGTTGTGAATTGGTCCAACCATTCTGAAGGGCAATTTGGAACTATGCCCAAAGGGCTTTAAAAGAATGCCTACCCTTTAACCCAGCCATACCACTGTTGGGTTTGTACCCCAAAGAGATTATAAGGAAAAATATTTGTACAAAAATATTTATAACCGTGCTCTTTGTGGCAAAAAAATGGAAAATGAGATGTCCTTTGATTGGGGAATGGGTGAACAAATTTTGGTATATGATGATGATGGAATACTATTGTCCTAAAAGGAATAATGAACTGGAAGAATTCCATGTGAACTGGACTGACCTCCAGGAATTGATGCAGAGTGAAAGGAGCAGAACCAGGAGAACATTATACATAGAGAAAGATAAATTGTGGCACAATCGAATATAATGCACTTCTCTACTAACAATGATCTAGGACAATTCTGAGGGACTTATGAGAAAGGATACTATCTGCATCCAGAGAAAGAACTGTGGGAGTAGAAACACAGAAGAAAAAGAACTGCTTGATTACGCAGTTCAATGGGATATGATTGGGGATGTAGTCTATAAATGATTACCCTAGTGCAAATATTAAAATTATGGAAATAGGTCTTGATCAATGACACATGTAAAACACAGTGGAATTGATTGTTGGCTGCAGGAGGGGGGTAAGAGAAGGGGAGGGAAAGAATATGATTTAGGTAACCGTGGAAAAATATTCTGAATTAATTAATTAAATAAAGTTAAAAAAAGAATCTATCCTCTAGAAATTTATAATTTTCAAATACATGAAAGACAATTATTTAAAAGAAGGATTTGATTTATTCTGCTAGGTCCATATAACTAATAGTTGAAAGTTTCAGGAAGGCATATTATGCTCATTGTAAAGTAAATTTTTGATGAGAACTCTCTAAAACTAGACTGGGCTGCTTCAGGAGCTAGTACATTCTTAATTCCTAGCCTTCTTCCAGCTGAAGCTAGAAGATTTGTTGAAATTATTAAAAAGGGTGTGCCTGCTTAGATATGGGTTTAGGCACATCTAGCCTCAGAGTGCCCTTTTAGATTTATGTAATTCACAATCCTTTGAGACTATGATATTTTAGAAGGAATTCCTGACTAGATGACTGTAGAGATCCTCTTCAGCTGTGAAATCCTATGATTTTCCTCTTTCCTGTCTTCTGCTTCTCTCTTCTCCTCTATCCCTTCTCTCTTCATCCCTTTTTTATTCCCCCCTCATCTTGTAATAATGGGAAAATTAGATATTGTATAGATATATATTTTAAGGTATGGTCGCCAAGAATCAATAATTCAGATTGATTCCATAATTAAAATAGACCCAAGTCAGGATCGGTTTATGGTAGTTTATTTACAATTAGGAAGGTAGAAGGTAGGGAAATAGAGGGAGTCTGGAAACGCCAAGGTAGACCCAAGGAAGTCAGCCTAACTTACCCACGTGACACACCACTTCCCAATATTTAAAGCTGGTGGGCTTTACCTTAAAGACGTCATCCCCAACAGGAAACCCATTGGATCATGGAAAATGTAGTTTCAAGTCCCCCACATATCCACAGGAAGTTTTTAAAATACTTTTAAATGGGACCCCCCAGAATTCCAAATAACACAATCTTAATTCAACAAAAATCCTTACATGACTACATGGTACACTCTTCCTATTACATAACACACTCTATAAGAACAAGAACTGTGTCTTTTTTTTTTATATATATATTTTTGCCCTTGGTAGGGTAAAGTAAAATTGTGTTGTTTTTTAAAACCCTTATCTTCCATCTTGGAATTGATCCTAAGTATGGATTCCAAAGCAGAAGAGAGATAAAGACTAGGGAATGGGGGTTAAGTAACTTGCCTAGATTTACATAGCTAGGAAGTGTTGGAGGCCAAATTTGAACCCAGGACTCTTGGCTTTCTATCTACTGAGCCACCTAACTCCCCTCTGGTAAGACTGTTAAAACAAAAAGATCTTTACTTTTTCAGCAACTAGCTTGAAAATGGCACCAAGTCATGTGCCTTTGATGCAGAATGAGCATCTCTGACTTAGAAAATCTGATTCAGAAGAGTCTTGTTTCTTATCTCATCTCCATTCCTGAAACAGGCATAAACGTTTCATCCCACATCTTCCTTGAATAGCTCATGGGGCCTTGATGCATTTTCAAACCATTTTTATTTAAGAGCACAGGGACACTTACCCAACATTTTAGCAATATCTGCCTGTCATGATACTTTAGAGATTTTTGAAATGTAAGCTGTTAGCCACTTTGCCCCTAAATAAAAAATATTTGAAATGCATCAAGGTTACATGAGCACTTCTACTGAGGTATAGGACAGGCAGAATAATGCTAGTTTACTGATGATAATAACTTAGAAATACTCACAGATACATACTCAGTTCAATCTGTGCTGACCAAATGGTCAACAAACACAGGTCACAGAAAGTAGTTTGAATTTGTACAGTTTTTTGTTGTTAACATACTTATTTCCTCACAAAATTTTTGGAAAATAGTATGTGAGAATTATTGTTCCCAGTTTATACATGAGGACACCAAGGCTCATAGGACCTAGAGGGACTTACCCATGAAGACACAGCTAGTAGATATCTTGAGTTCAGGTTTCCTGATTTTAAATCTAATTAATCAATAAACATTTGTTCTTGTTGTTTTGTTTACTTTTGTATCCAACTCTTTGTGACCCCATTTGGGATTTTCTTGGCAAGGATGCTAGATTCTTTTCCAGCTCATTTTATGGATGAGGGTTAAGTGACTTGCTAGGATCACACAACTAGTAATTGTCTGAGATCACATTTGAACTCAGGTCTTCCTATCTTCTCAGCACTCTATCCACTGTCATGTAGGTATACCAGACACTTATTAACCATTTGCCAGATATTTTTGCTGTGTTGTCCAGTTTTCCATGTAGCATACAACAATAGGGCAAAATCAGGTAGTAATCCATGATGTAGACTGGAGATGTCCCTTAAATCCCATGTGCCTCAGAGTTAACAATTCATTCAGACATACCCATTCATTCAAATGAAAAATATATTCCAACACAGTACTTGAACTTATATCCAAACTATACTTTTCTCTTAGGCTTTCTTTTAGAGAGGAGTTTGCTACCACCAAGATTGAGTGTTAGTTATATGTTTTATAGATTGCATTATTTATATTTTGGGCACCAATGCCTGTTTTTGCAGATATTAAAAAATGAGATTGAATGACATAATGACAACTGATTAATATGAAATCTTAAGATTTGTTTAACAGTTTACATAATGACTTACAACAGCTGAATGGCAGGTCCAAGGTCATACAAAGCATCATAGATGGCATTCAAACCTTCATCTTCCTGACTCCAGGTACAGTTCTCTTTTAATTTTTTCCCCACAAAGCCTTTACCTTCTATCCTTAAAATCCTAGGACAGAAAAGGTAAGGGCTAGGCATACAGGATTAAGTAACTTGCTCAGAGTCACATAGTTTAGGAAGTATCTGAGGCCGGATTTGAACCCAGGTCCTCCTATCTCCAGGCTTAGTGCTCTATCAACTGTGCTACCTACTACCTACTTCTCCTCTCCATTCTAGTTTTAAATCCTATGATTCTACAATTTAAAATGTCATTTGATTTAAGGGTCTCTATATAAGTGGGGTAACTGTATGGGTTTATTTGTTTGGGGCAGGTAGGTGATATAATGGATCATGCACTAGGTCTGATCACAGAAAGAAATGAGTTCAAATTAGCCTCAGACACTTAGCTATATGACCCTGCATGTCACTTAACCTCTGACTGCCCTATTTTCCTTGTCTATAAAATGAGAATAATAAAAGTACTTACTTTTTATGGTTGTTCTGAGGATCAAATGACATATTTGTAAAGTGTTTTGCAAACTTTAAAGAACTATTAAACTGATTTAGATGATGATGATGCAATTAAAAGAGCATTTTGTCATCTGGCTTCTCAGGACCTCAGTCTCTTATTTATTAAATAAGAGGATTGAACTAAATTATCTCTGATAGATCTAGATTTAAGTCATATTATTAACTACCTTTTTGATCTTGGATAAGTCACCCACTCTAAGCCTCTGACTCTTTCTCCATAAAATCATGATAATATCTCCCTAATTCCAATTTTAACTAATTTGAATATTTAATAAATTATTTGGAATAATAGGTAAAGGAGTCTTTCCAAACTCCTTTTGTATCCCTGTTGCTTATCACAGTGCCTGTCACACAGTAGGCAGTGAATAAATGTTTATTGGATTGAATACCCATCAGTGGCATAGGCTATTATAAGTGAAGTGAAGGGAATTTATTATTTCCTACATAATGTTATAGAACACAGCTAAATGTGAATAGAATGGGGGATGAAATGCTGAGCCTAGAGCCAAGAAGACCTGAATTCAAATCTGTTCTCAGACTTTAGCTGTGTGATGCTAGGCAAGTCACTTAACCTTTATTTGTCTCAGTTTCCTCATCTATAAAATGGGGATAATAATAGGACCTACCTCCCAGGACCGTTGTAAGGATAAAATGAGATAATAATTTTAAAGTGCTTAGCACTGGTTCTGGCATATAGTAGTACTATATAAATATTAGTTATTATTCATTCTAGCAGCTAAAGAATGAAAAAAGCATTTATTAAGCACTTACTATGTGCAAAGTTCTAGACTCGTGATTTAATTGGTAGAGAAAACTTCCAGATAAGGGGAATTCCTTTACCAATGCTTGTCAGTGCCTCCTCTGCAAATTATAGTCTCAAAGAATTTCCTAGATGTTAAGTGACTTGTCCTATGTGACTGGGTCAGAGGCAGGAATTAAATACAAGTCTTGTTTCCAAGCTAGCTCTCATTCCATAATGTTAGTATGCCTTTTAAGTGTTCAGGACCAAGAGGAAAAGGAAGACAGGCCCACCTCCCAAAGTATTCCCATTCTAATATCTCAGAGATTAAAGAAATAACTTACAAGCAGTGCTAGCTCTGGCCCTCAAGAGCCCCGGATGTAGGCAGTTCAAAACCTTGTGCTCCTGTGGTTTCATAGTACCTCCAGATAACCTGAAAAACAAGGATCCCATTTCAGTTCTCTCCCTGGCCCCTTGACTTTCAGAACATTAGTTCTTTCAATCAGGCCTTGCTTCACCAGTTACCAATGACCTGTTTAAACCCCTTTGATTTTCTCAAGTTGAAGTTTCCCACGATGAAAACATAATTCCCAGGTTACTCCTCCATGGGTTACATGGAGAGAACAGATTCAGGGGCATGGAAAACCCCAGTACTGCTAGCAAATAAATCAATTTTAATGACCCCTGAAGGAAACTATTGCTAAACCCCAAGCAACAAGCTAGAGGTTTGAAGGTGCAGCTGTGAAAACATGAGGTGGAGAAGGTGACATATAAAGGCACATTCCACTTCAGTAGCATCTCCATTTTCTCCTTCCATGGATCATTGTGTTTGCTCTTTTGTCTGCCTGCTGCAAGATAACAAATGTGTCTTACCTGAACACATTAAGAATTTATAGTTAATCTTGGGCTCTGATGAGCCTTATCAATCTTGATGCTGTAACATTTTCCATAACTGTGCTGTCTATATGCTCCAAGATTACACTATAAACAAATCTCCTATAGCCAATGGCAGCCTTCTCTTAGAATGTTAAATGCTTAATGGAGCAGGAGCTGAAATATAGAACTCCCTTCTTTCTTTTCTCTTGCCTTTAGGTCTATAGCATTTGCTAATGTTTAAAACCTCTGCATTTATTATGCCTGTCCTAAAAAGATTTCCTTTCTATAGTTCCTTTTTTAGGGTAGGACCTTCATGAGGGCTAGCACTGAATAGGTATTCCTTTTGTTTATAGAAACACCTTGGTTTGGAAGAGCAAGAGAAGAACGGGTCAACTAAGATATTCCTGATCTGGGAGTGGCCTAGAATCTAGTGCCAAAGAGCAGAAATTAGGAATATAGTAAACAAGTTGAGCTGGGGAAACAAATGAGAGTTACATAAAGGTTAAAATTAATGGTTGGAAGATGATTATATGAAATTATGTGGTCGCCAGTATTTATTATGTCTTGAGTCAGAAATTTATTTACAAATATTTACAAATAGAGAGAAAACAATAAAAAGAAATGTGCGGGGGTGGGGGGAATAGAGAAGTTATCTATCCTATCAACATAAATGTTTTGCTCTGGGTCTGTTTAATCCAGGCTAGAGATTAATTAGCTCTCAACCAGGAAGGCTGGTAGTGAGTAACCATGGCAGCCTTCTCCAAGATGGAAGCAAGTCTCTCCAGAAGCTAGGAAAGGGTTCAGCCTTTTACTCACCCAACAAAGTAATCCAAGAGTCAGAGTCCAAGTAAAAGCCAAGCTCCAAGCCCACAACCAAGCCATAGTCTCCAGCAAAAGCTCCCTTGAAGACTATCTAAGACTATCTCAAGAAGACAATCTCTTCAGACTATCTTCTCAAAGGTAATATGCTCTGAAGGAGTTGAGGGTTCAATCATAGTTTCCAAATTGTCTAACATGCCCAGGGGGCAGTGTCTGTAGGCTCTACTTCTCACCTTTTGAAGGTTAAGTTCTCATCAAAAAGGTTCATGGTTTCCTGATTTGATTGAATTTCTAAAAGTGTGAATTTTCTAAGTACCTTGCTAGTTTCTCACTAAGTAGGGTGTTTAATCTTTTCTTGATTAGATTCAGTTCAAAAGTAGTAGAGGGGGAGTTAATTCCATTTTCAGAGGTACTAATTAGGGGTACTTAAGCTACTGTTAACTCAGGATAGACAAATAAAGAATTATCTTTCATAGTTAAGAGTCTGAAGTGGCAAAATCAACATTAAAAACAGAAAAAAACCAATAAAGTTTATTAGTACCTCAGTAATTGTGAAATCCCAGATTCATTTTACATAGGTTCAGGGCCAAGCAGGAAGCTATGATTTAAGCTAGACTATAGAATGATTGGGCTGCTAGGTAGTATAATAGATAGAGTGCAGAACCTAGAAAAAGGCAGAGTTATCTTCCTGAGTTCAAATCTAACCTCAGACACATACTAGCTATGTGACCCTGGGCAAGTCATTTAACCCTATTTGTCTCAGTTTCCTTATCTGCAAAATAGGCTGGAGAAGGAAACAGAAGCCACTTCAATATCTTTGCCAAGAAAACCCCAAATGGGGTCACAAAGAGTAGGACACAACTCGAACAACTTGACAACAATATAAAAATTTGTTATACTTGCTAGCCTCATAGGCTTAGATATGTTTTGAGCCCAGACTTACCCTCTAGTCTCATCCATATTTCTCTTTTGCTGAAGAACCGCATTACCACCACTACCTATATTAACCTCTCACTAGCCTGGGAAGTATACATCATACTAAATTAAGAAGTTATTGATAATTATTTAAATTCACTAAAAAAGACTTCAATATGTTCAGTCTGGGTCATTAAGTTGCTAGGACCATTTTGGTGTTATAAAATCTGAAAATTTCCTGTCTCAGTTATGAGGGTCTAATAGTTCACATATATTTACCACTTTGTGATTTGTAAAGTGCTCTATATTATATCTCATTTGGTAAAACCACACTGTAAGGTAGGAACTAGTAATCCCCATTTTACAAGTGGAGAAACTGAGGTTAAGACCAACTAAGTGACTTGTCTAGAGTCAATCAGCTGGCAAGTTTCTGAGGCAAACTAAGAACTTCCTATTTCTTAAGTTCAGTGTTTCATTCAACAAGCCATCTAACAACCTAAGGGTTAAGCCTTAAGGGCAATACAAGAAGACAGTGGCAAAGGCTAGGTCCAGTACTATGAACTCAGATGCCAGACACCAGTCACTATGCCTGTCTTTCTAGAAGCTGCTGCCCCCTGAATAATAGTACCTTGTACTTGATCATGTAGACATAGCAATTATGCTTATTGATTCACTTAATCAGTAGGGATAGATGTCAGATGGCAAAAGGTTGACAACTGATAGATAGTACAAATAGTGCTACTATGACTATTTCATTGCATATGGACCTTTCTTTTTTTCTTTTGTCTTCTTTAAGGTATCTTTCACTTCCTATAATGCAATGTGGACTTCTCCCCATTTAGGGCATTTAATATAAAATTTTAGTACAATATAATATTTTAAAACAAGGTTTATAAGGTTCTTTTTAAAAATAAGAATCTTTCTAAAATATCTCATGTATCAGAACCACAGGATATATGATATATTAGAAATATGGCTAAGCTAGGAGTCAATATATCTGATTTCTAGTCCTAGTTCTGCTGTTTATTGAATGTGTAGTCTTTCCTTTAATTAGGTTTATCCCTTATAAAACAGAGTGGTTGGACCACTTGATCCCTGAGGTCTCTTTCAGGGATGAAGTTGTTATGATTAAAAATGATATAGATGTATATTAAAAGAAGTATTAATATTTTAATTAAGGCCATGTTGGTAAAATATAAGATGACTACATGCCTGCTAAGATCTATTTCAAATTCCCTGGCATACCTTCTCCCACTTGGCTCCCTTGTAACCAAAGAGGATATCCCAATCAGTCCTCTCTATTTAAGCTACGCTTTACGTTTGCTCACTTCATCACTTAAGACTGGAAACCCATTGAATCATGGGAAATGTAGTTTCCAAGTCCCCTAAACATCCACAGGAAGTTTGTCATATATCTAAATATTTAAAACTCAAATGAGCCCCAAATGCCTCTCAATGGAACCCCCAAAATTCAAAACAACACATTTCCCCCTTGAGATCCAGTGAAAAAGACTGATCTTTCTCAGTGGATCTTGTAAATATAGTCAACTTTTAAATTACAGGAATTTGGAGATAAAAGAAAAAGGATAAAAACTAGCAGCATTGACAAAAAGCCAATTGGCATAAGAGTGTACATTCAAAAACAAATGCATTCAACTCCTCATAGTTCAATCGACTGCACCCCAAAGTTCAATTTGGATCTTAATGATCCAGTGAAGGCTCTTCAGACATCATCATGGTGCCTTCTCCAAACAGGTTTGTTGTCTGGATTCTGGGGAGATAGCAAATTTCTTATCCTGAAGTTACTCTCAAAAGAATTTAAACTTTACATTATAGATTATAAAGCATACATTTCCTTCTGAGAATTATACATCCCCCCCCCTGAAATTACTCCTAAAAGAGTTAAAATTTTAAATTATAGATTATAATACAGACATTATGATTATAAAACTTAATACCCCCCCTGAGGAAAATTTCCAAATAACACATTCTCCCCTGAAGAGGGTACCTCAGGTCACCTAAGGATACATGGCTGAGTCATAGGATTGTATGAAATCAATTGGAGAAATCAATTGGCAAAAAAAATAAAAAAGAATAAAATCCAAATAAAGGAAAAAAAATTAACTTGTGAGTGAAATGTAAAATGTCAAAATCTCATGTGCAAAAATGTAAGGAAAAATAAACTTATAACAGGTCCTTAAATCAAGGCCAATTAAAGTGATTTAAGCAGTTTGCAATTACCCATCCAGGAGCCAGGACTACAGAAAGTAGCATAAGAGAAATAACAGGACTAAATATATGTGCAAGGGAAATGTCTTTCCCTGGTCTGATTTGCCTGCACCTTCTCAGGGAATAAGTCATAATGATAACCAATCTTAGGTGCTTTACTAGGAATTTAAGTTAAAGGGAAGTCTGGCCTCTAAAATGTTAGAAAAGCTGGAACTCCAAAACTCAAACACTAGTTTCAAGCCCTTTAGTATTGGCATAGAGCTTCCTCAATCCATGGTCTGCATGATCTTCTGCTCCTAGGCACTTTGCAGATTCTCAGTCAGTCTCCATGACCTTGTGGCTCTTTTTTTTTCTTCTCCTGGAATCATTTGAGTGATATTAATCATAACCCCATTATATTTACCAATAATTGGCAGGTTACCATAGTCTAAGGCTTTTGAGGTATATATTAATATTATAGCAAATATATATTTATATTAAGCTTATATCACTGTAAAATCAAAAGGATTAACATTGATTATATGAACTTTAAGTTCAAAAATGAGAAAAAAGGAAAAAATCAATTGTTCTATTAAAAAATTAAAAGGAAAAGCAATAAGAAAAATAAAAATTCAGGAAAAAAATACAATGCTCTCAAGGTTAAAAAATGAGAGAAAAGAACAGATATTGCATTGCACATGCAAGGAAGAAAAATAAAAGAATGTTTTAAAAATCAAAAAATATATGGCTTAGAACTAGTGAAAGGTTTTTTTTCACCCCAAAATGAGATCCATTTCCTGTTAAGCTTTTGCATGAATTGTGAGTGTAAATGGTTTTCGTAAAATAGCAGATTCATAATGCACATTCAAATAAAGTACCATAATTTCCAATAACCATTTAAAGACAATAGCAAACAAACCCATTATTATAACCACCTGCTATGATGTTTAAAAAAATTATATACTTGTTACAAATTCAAGAGGTATAATAAATCATTCAACCTTGGCTAAGATATTTTCTCAACAAACTCTATTACTACCTCCATAATAATTGTGGGGCAGAGCCTAAAAAAATCTGATTTAAAAAAAAATCCTTCCTGTTCTAAATTATCCTCAGGAAATCTAAATCCTTCTGATGGGAAAGCAAGCTAAATAGAGGCTAAACATCAAGCATACAGGGAAAAAAATGGATGGGAAACTTCCATGTTTCCTCTACCCCTTTAAGAGAACAATTCTTTATAATAAAATATATAAAACCTTATCCTTTAAGACAACAGTTCTTTAAAATAAATACGTAAAACCTTATCATTTATACAGAAGGGTACTAGGCATCTAAAGTCAATTCTAAAGACCTCTCATAAAATTATAATTTAAATTCTCAACGAAGGTTGTACACAATTATTAAGATAGAATAAAAACTTAAGACATGTGATCCTATAGTTGAGATGGAAAATTCAGTATACATAAGGCTTATGGGCTTTTTTTTACAACTTAAAAATGTTTAAGATGTTCATAAGTGGTACAGATAACAGAATTGGATTAATACAGGTAAACTTAAAAAAATGAAACCTTAAAGAAATTAGTAAATACATTATGAGTAACAGATTACAAGCAATGCAGTCAAAACCCTTTTTACCAATTCTAATAGATTTGTTCACTATTTGGGAGTTACAATAAAATCATAAATAGAATTAATCTAGCAGCCAAAACTTCATTAGCTTAAAATGATTCAGTGCAACAGAAAAATCAACAAAACAAAAAAATTAATTCAAAAAACTAATCAGCAAAATACAATAAGATATAGAGACTTTTTTTTTAAACAGAAATAAAACCCATTCAGTTCTGAGATTTTAAAATCCACTGCTGGTCCAATTCAAGTTCCTTCTAACTGAGCTCTGCTCTGAGCATAAGGGGTACATAGTTCAAAGTCTTGAGCAGATCTAGTGTGTTTATGGGGGTGAATTTTTTTTTCCTGAGTTTCAGGCAAGATAATCGCAAGGAATAGTTTGGAATAGGCCGTGAGGCCCATGCTTGTCATTTTACTTCCTGTTTTAAGAGTAAATGCTAGCCATGTGGAAGCCAACTGGAGTGGGGGCTAGAGAAAATCCTAGGTTAGGTTTTAGAAAAACCATGTGGAGGGTGGTAGTGGAATAGAAGCTCCTTTCAGGTTAAAAGTCATTAATGTCTATGAGAATTTGGGCAATGAGAGAGAAGGGGGGGAGGTTTGCATACTTCCCAAATCTTAAGCAGTGGCATCAGTCTCTAGGGATAACATCAAGCAGTGGGGCAGGAATCTCAGGAGTCAGCAGGTGGAGACAGTGGGGGAGGGCAGGGAGCCAGACAGGTGGCAGGCAGAAGCAGTCACAGCAGGAAAGGCAGGAAAACAGAAAACAGCATTTGGGCAAAGCATCAGGCATTCAGCATAGGCAGGAACAATTACCAGGACCTGGGATAAGCACTGGGCAGCAGGAAAAGGCTTGGGAAACCCAGGGAGAATCTGGTGGGCAGGGCCAACAGTCTTTGAAACCAAGTTCATGGGGAATGTATGAACTAGCAGCCAGAGATGGGCTGTTGGAAAAATGGCATTTCCCTTTCCTGGAAAAGTCCCTCAAAAGAAAATAGAGGGGTGCAGAAAAATAACTTTCCCCTTTCAAAAAATTGCTCAAAAGAACTGAGCAAAGTAGCCAAAAAGAAAAGTGCAAAACCAGCAGAAGCATGTCTATAGCTGTGGAGAGGATTTTAATGCTCTCATATCTGAAAAATTGAGGGTTACGTTTCCAACGTGGTTGGCCAAAATGTTATGATTAAAAATGATATAGATGGATATTAAAAGAAGTATTAATATTTTAATTAAGGCCATGTTGGTAAAATATAAGATGACCATGTGCCTGCTAAGATCTAATTCAAATTCCCCACCATACCTTCTCCCACCTAGCTCCCTTGTAACCAAGGAGGACATCCCAATCAAGTCCTCTCTATTTAAGCTACGCTTTACATTTTGCTCACATCATCATGTAATACCAGAAACCCATTGAATCATGGGAAATGTAGTTTCCAAGTCCCCTAAAAGTCCACAGGAAGTTTGTCATATATCTAAATATTTAAAACTCAAATGAGCCCCAAATACCTTTCAATGGAACCCCCAAAATTCCAAATAACACGAAGCCCATGATACTATACTCTATGAACCTTCTTCAATATGGAAATAGAAGTACCTAGATATCAAACCTGAAATGGAAATGCAAAATGGCAGGGCTGGTCTAATGTGCTATTTACCACATTACCTTGGTAAATTACTTCCTTTTCCTACTCTCATCTTGACTTTCCTCATCCCTGAAGTAAAGGTATTAGGCTACATGATCTTTCAGGTCCCTTCCAGCCCTAAATCACATTGCTCTGTGATTGCCTATTTAAATTCCCCTTCCACAACCACTGTTTCATCCTACTGTCCTATTGCTACACTCATCCCTTCTGTGACATCCTACAGCAAAATGCCTTTTCCTGGCTACCATTTTCCTGTGTCAACTCCCTGAAGGCAGTAGCCATCTCATTCTTTTATATGTATTCTCAGTGCTTACTACAATGTACATAGTAGGCATGTAATAAATGCTTTTTAAAAATTCAGTCACTTATTCATTCATTGATAGACATATCATTTTAGTGATCTCAAAAATTGATTCATGTCTGCCCAACATCCCAGATCACATTATTGCTCTGATTTCGATCTTTTCCTGGAATCCTAAATATATTACTTTTTGTTATGTTAGCCTCTACTTTTCCTATCTAATTTAGACTGTGCTGATATGCAACTCTTCCTACAGAGTCACAACTCCATTAATTGGATTTTCATTCATACAGGAAAATAGAAAATATCTCCTTGAGCCTAGAAAGGGAAGATAGGGGCTTTGTCAGTAAACAATCTTGTGAAAGCTTTAGTTCTGATCTTAAACTCCCTAGGATAACATTGTTCATCAATTGCATTTGAACCTACCTTATAGAAAAGCTTTAAAAAAAAGAAATATTTGTGTTTGATTATTCTAAACAGATGCTTAGTTACAGGGACAGTGTAGCATAGTAACAAATAATGGGCTGTTCATGCTTCTAGGAAGAGCAAGGTGACTTCAGTCTAATCTAATGCATGGTCATTATTTAGAAGTTGGTTATCTACCATGTAAATTATCCAGTCTTTTTGTCATTTTTGTTTCTATGAGCATTTATCTATGTCAGTTTTTTGGGAAATATTAAAATAAAAAGTGAAAATTCATTGTTTTATCAGCATCTCTGGAGAAAAAAAAGTTGGTGAGAAAGAAAATAGAACCTCTTGTTTTAGAGATTTGATATTTTCTCTGTTTCACCTATAAAATCTATAGGTGTCCCATTTTAACAAGGACAAGTGAGATTTCAATGGACTAATGAAGAATAACAAAAGGAACCAACCCCCATCCTTTTTTGTGTGTATTTTTTTTTAACACAAGTGAAAGACTTAATGATTAATAGGGATAAGTATAATCGAGGTCTCAGATATCATCTAATAATCCAAGTTTCTCATTTTATATATAAGGAAGCCATGGCCTAAAGAGATTGGGATTTGTTAATATATGAACTCTTTTATCATAAAAATTGTTTCACTTTTTGCATTTGTATCCCCAGAGACTAACTGTACTAGTATATTGTAAGCACTTTTTAAATACCCATTGATTGGTTGGTTGGTTGCCCAAGGTCACACAGGCAGTTAAGTGCTAATGTCAGGATTTGAATACAGTGCTCTTTCAAATATTTTGAAATCCTGATTATTCTTATTCAACAAAAGTAGAAATTCTAGCTTTGTTCATTTGCAGATCTGATAAGCATGCCACCTAAGTTTTCATTTCAAGCCATTTATTTCAAATGTTGGGGAAAAAAGGGGGGTAAAGGACTTGATTTGATTCTTTCTACAAAGACATTCTTTTAGTGTGATTAGTGGGCTTGAAATCAGGAAGACTCCTCTTCCCCAGTTCAAATCCAATTTCAAACACTTAGTAGCTATGTGATCCTGGGCAAGTCACTTACACTTGCTTGCCTCACTCTCCTTATCTGTAAAATGAGCTGGAGAAGGAAGTGGCAAACCACTACAGTACTTTTGCCCCCCTCCAAAAAAAAGGAACAAACCAAATGAGGTCATGAAGACTCAGACACTATTATTTGATTTAACAATTCTATCTTTACTGATCATTATTAGCAAGATACTCACTTTGAGTTTGTTTGTTTTTCAAAAGTGGAGATGGAATGAAAACATTGATCCATCTACATCTCTCTTTTCACATGGTCACATGGTTCCCTTCAATGGCAATTAGTGGGTTAGCTAATCAGGCATATGGAGAGACCATGGAACAAAATGAACTGACCAATACAGAGTGTACACTTGGGGCCTTAAGCTGTGAGCTCACCAACTGAGCTAACATGCCCAGACATTCAGTCTTCTCCAGCTTTTCAGTCCTCTTATATAAGTACAGCAAAACTGACTAGCCTAGAGAGTAGAGAATGGGACTAAAAAATGAAATCTCTTTATTTTAGTTTTAGTGTACTGGCATTTCCCAGGAAAGTTAAGTTCTCAGGATATATGCTGAGAAATTGAAACTCTGTCAAGCCATTCTCCAATTGACAAATGATCAAGGGATATGAATAGGTAGTTTTCAGATGAAAAGATAAAAACTATCATTAATCACATGAAAAAGTGTTCTAAATCCCTCCTGATTAGAGAAATGCAAATCAAAACAACTCTGAGGTACCACCTCACACCAAGCAGATTGGCCCATATGACAGTAAAGGAAAACAATAAATGTTGGAGGGGCTATGGCAAAATTGGGATGCTAATGCATTGCTGGTGGAATTGTGAATTGATCTAAGCATTCTGGAAGGTAATTTGGAATTATGTCCAATGGGCTTTAAAAGATTGCATGCCCTTTGATCCAATTATACCATTATTGGGTTTGTGCCCCAAAGAGATAAAAAAAAAAGTTTGTACAAAAATATTGATAGCTGTACTTTTTGTGGTGGCAAAAAATTTGAAACAAGGGGGTATCCCTCAATTGGGGAACAGCTGAACAAATGGTGCTATATGATGGTGATGGAATACTAATGTACTATAATGAATGATGAACTGCTTGATTTCTATATGAACTGGAAAGACCTCCATGAACTGACATGGAGTGAAATAAGCAGAACCAGAAGGACATTGTACACAGTAACTGAAACATTGTAGGATGATCAAATGTAATAGACTCTGCTACTAATAGCAATGCAATGATCAAGAACAGGGGTCGGCAACCTTTTTGGCCGTGAGAGCCATAAAAGCCACATTTTTTAAAATGTAATTTCATGAGAGCCATACAGTGCTCACAGTGCGAGCTCCTGTAACAGCGCCTGAAAAAAATTTGACTTTATGGCTCCTGCAGAAAGAGCCATATCTGGTCCTCAAAAGAGCCAGATATAGCTCGAGAGCCATACATTGCTGACCCCTGATCAAGAACAATCCCATGGAACTTATGAAAAAAAATGCTATCCACATCTAGAGAAAGAACGATGGGAGTAGAAATGCAGAAGAAAAACAAATGATTTATCATTTGGTTATATGGGTATATGATTTGGGGTTGTGGTTTTAAAAGATTGCTCTATTACAAATATGAATAATGTGGAAATTGGTTTTGAGTTATAAGACATGTATAAACCAGTGGAATTGCTTGTCAGCTCCAGGAGTGGGGAGGGAAAAAGGGAGGGAGAGAACATGAATCATGTAATCATGGGAAAATATTCTAAAAAAAAAATAGGGGCAGCTGGGTGACTCAGTGAATTGAGAGCCAGGCCCAGAGGTCCTGGGTTCAAATCTGAACTCAGATACTTCCCAGCTGTGTGACCCTGGGCAAGTCAATTAACCCCCATTGCCTAGCCCTTACCACTCTTTAGCCTTAAAACCAATATGCAATATTGATTCTAAGATGGAAGGTAAGGGTTTTAAAAAATAAATACATAAATGAAATTATGTGAAAATAAAATAAAATAAGATCACCGCAGCATATGTGTGCATATAAAGATATTGAATCTCTGGGTCAAAAAATATAGACATTCGAGTCACTTTTGTGCATTTCCAAATGGCTTTCCAGAATGTTTGAACTATTTCATAGTGGAATGAATTGGAGGAAAGTTTGAATCTGAATGATAGATGGAAAGAGAAAGTCTAAAGGTGGCAGAACAGAGAAAGGAATATGCTAATTCCTCATTTTGGTTCTAGGTAGTAAGAAAAAGAGCAGTTAATTTTGTAGAGAGTGTCAAGAGATGTGTTATCTTCAGGAGAAAGTTATAATTGAGAGACCACTGGAAGAAAAAAGAAATCTAAGTGGATGAAATCTAAGAAGAATCTGTTAACACTAGAAGGTTTCATAGGGCACAATGGAAAGGGAGAGCAGAGAAGGATAGAGCCTGGAGAGGGATAGGTCTGAGTTTTTGTTTGTTTGTTTTTAAGTTTTTATTTTGAATATTTTCCCATAGTTACATATTTCATGTTTTTTCCCTCTCCCCCAAACCCCTCTATCCCCCCTTAGCCAGCTCACAATTCCACTGGGTTTTACATGTATCATTGATCAAGACAAGAGGTCTGAGTTTTTACCATTTGAGGGAAGGCTGATACATTGCCTTTGACACCACCTCCTTCATCTCATTTATCCTGAGGGTTATAGACCAGGTGATATATTGGTGGTAGTCTATCCTAGTGAAAAGGTAGTTTGAGAGCATAATGGACATGTGGACAAGGAGAATGGTCCTATCACCTTGTTTTTGATCTAGCTTTGATAGTTACTATCTACATAGTTAGAAATGGAACTCACACCAATGCATTCACAGATCCTTGAAATAAATACTTTTATTTCACTTATCCATTGGGAATTTTCAGATCCATGAAATAAACCTTTTTATTTCACTTATTGATTGGGAATTTTAATCAGAAAGGTTTTTTCATAACCCTGCCATTTTCTTTTTTTCTTTTTTTTGCCTTCCTTCCCATAAACTCTCCTTTCCATGAGTAATTCCCCCACAGCTACCATTTATATCTTACCTGTTCTTTTTTTTTAAACCCTTACCTCCCATTTTAGAATCAATACTATGTATTAGTTCTAAGGCAGAAGAGTGGGAAGAGACAGGAAATTGGGGTTGTGATTTTCCCATAATAACAGAGCTAGGAAGTGTTTGACGTGGGATTTTAACCCAGGACCTCCCATCTCTATCCACTGAGCCTTCTAGCTACCCCCTTATCTGTTCTTAAAAAGATGTCCTGGACTATATTACATGCAGCATCCTTTAAGCATCCAAATGGGTGTCCTCCTTGCCCAGGATGGGGCCTGTTACTCCAGCAGCATTTGAACTTTCTTGCCATTATGATCCCCAAAGCTAGTTGTATTCCTCAATCCATACTTTGATTTTATTAAGTTTCAATTTTGACTTTTTCTCAATGTCCCACTGGGTCAAGACCTAAGCAAGAGAAAGGTTTAGGTGCATAGATTTTAAGACAGTCAATGTGTGAGTGTGATTTTTATTTGAAGCAGAATATTCTCTTACTAAATTCTCCTAGGAGATTCTGGGCTGAAAAATATTAATGTGACCAAGGAAAGAAAAAGAGAGCTTGTTGTACATTAAGAAGAAAATTATAAGCTTCTTTTCCAAGATGATCCATTTATCATTTTGCTAAGATACAGCACAGGTAATTATCAAGAAAATAATAAGACCAAGAACATATAGTGAAATTAGAATCACTGAGCATCTTTACAGAGCACCCCTCCAGGTTACACTCAGGGCATGTTTGTGATTACCTTGAAAGAGCTCAGACTTATGTGCCATAAATCAAGACCAAGTTAAGTCACAATATACCACTTTAAATTAAGCCCTAAGACTTCTTGATGAGAGAAAAAAAGATTATACCACTTGTGTATCACACCTATCTTATTTCTTTAGCTACACTGTCTTTGAGAACAGGAGTCAGATATTATACTGCTTTCTAGCTCCCATATTATAGTAACTCTATAAATATTTATTGAGTAAATTCTCAATAGAGATGTTGTTATCATTATTATTGTTGCTACTATTAATAATTGCAATGATAATAACTCCTTAGTGATCTAAAACAATAGGTACTAGTTTCTGAAAGGCTTTTTCAAACGCCTTCTATAAGCTTGTTCCCCAGAGACAGAATGAAATTGATAATAAATTTCTTACATGATCAGAAAATAGAAAGGGATAATTTTCAAGTCTTGCCAAGTTTTCAGCTTGTAGTTCTTCTAGCTGTGGAGAGAACAATTTCCGGGAGTTCCCAGAACTAACCCATGAATACCAAGGTAGGGGTGTGGTAGCAAAGAGGTCCATGGTTTTACTAATCATAGACTTTCTGCAATACATGTAGACTGTTGCTATCTATTTCAGCTCCTACAGAGAAATCAATGAAAACTGATTGCCCATGAAGAACAAATGTACCACACACATACCGGTATATATATACATACAAACATTTTGGTCCACATCTTTAGTCTCATTGGTTTAGGGAACTACTAGGGTAGAAACTCTTCTCATTCATTTAGGTAACAAACAATCACCTGTTGTGTGCCAAGCACTGAACTGGATACTAGGGATACAAAGACAAAAATTAAACTGTCTACAATAAAGGAGTTGAAATTTTATCTGCAAAAAAGGTCATACCTATTAAGTATATACAAAATATTTATAAGACCAATAAAAGGTGATTTGGGGGATAAAAGTCCCAGAGAATCATGTAGAAATGCTATTTTAATTGAGTGTTGGAACAAAAAATACAAAAACCAAATGTACAATTTCTCCATAAATTAGGATTGCTGAATCCCATATGAATAGGGAACTGATTAATTGCAGGTGGAGACGCAGATTATTTACTTGGTAAAAAAATGCTTCCAGGAATTTTTTCTTCTTCTCAGTCCAAATCATTGCCCTATTCAACTTTCTGGATTTTAAACAAGAGGTAAATTCAATCTCATGTTGTTAAGCCTTGGTGATGACAACAGTGGAATCAGCATGAAAGGCAGGAGGTGTTCAAGTAAGATAATAAGAGTGGGGACAGATACATTTTGTCCTTTGGAGCTTTAGGTTGTTATTAAGCAGGGATGAAAAGAAAACAAAAAAAAATTGAACAACAGATAATCTGACTCCTCATCTACCATTTTTCTCACTATGGACTCCAGGGGCAGATGTGTCATATTTGAGGAGACAATACAGTATTATAGTAAAGTGTAGTGGGTAAATTAGAGCCCCACTTCTGCTTTTCAGAAGTACTGGTATAAGTTTAATTCTACCATTTATAATATGACCTTCATCAAAATACCACCTCTTAAAGGACTCAGTTTCTGTTTTCAGAAAAATGAAAGGACTGGGATTCGGAAATCCTCCTGTTAGGCATATTTTCCAAGGAAGTGTGAGAAAAATAAAAGCCTAAGAACATTAAAATGGTTATAGTGGCATTTTTTGTTGTAGCGAAGAACTTGAAACAAAGTGAATGCCCATCTATTGTGGAATGACTAAACAAGTCCTGGTACTTGAATGTAATGGAAGTATACTGAGCTATCAGATACAATAAAGATAATGAAGGAAGAGGAACATTTGAAATTTGTGAGAATTGCTACAAACCAGAGTAGGATACTAGAAAGGTATACACAATGAGAACCACAATGTAAATGGAAAAATAATAGCAAAATAATCAAAATGCATGTCAGAGGGATAGCTAAATGACTCAATAAATTGAGAGCCAGGCTTGAAGACAGGAGGTCTTGGATTCAAATTTGCCCTCACATACTTCCAAGCTGGGTGACCTTGAACAAGTCATTTAACCACTGTTGCCTAGCTCTTACCACTCTTCTGCCTTAGAACCAATGCTGGTTCTAAGACAGAAGGTAAGTTTTTTTTTTTTAATGATTGTCATGAAATAATAACTGTGCTTAGCCTCAAAGAGGAAATATGGAAAAGAATCTTCCCCTTCTTCAGTGTGGAGGTGGGGTATTATTGTATTTTTTTAATATATTAGTTTAATTTGTTGAAATGGTTTTCTTTCCCTTTAAAAAATTCTTTATTATTGAGATTGCTATCTTTGGGGGGGCGGAACATTGTGAAATGTAGATATGAACACAAAGGATACAAATAAAAACATTGTAAACAGGGGATTGAACTAAAAAGCTTCTAACATGCCCTCATTTGTGGCCTTCTAAGATTCTTCCTTTAGAATGAATCCTGGGATTGGAAGAGACTTAAAAGTCTAGTTTTTGCCTCTATTCCAATAAACAACTGAATAGGAATTTCAATTACAACATCTTTGATAAATAATTAAGAAACTTTTAACTTCTACTTGAAGACCTCCTCTGATAGAAAACCCACTGCCTCCTGAAATACTCATTTTCCTTTTGGACAGTTTTAATTGTTAGGAACTGTTTATTTTCATTTAGTCAAAATCTGCATCTTTGTCATTTCTTTTCGTTTCTAGTTGTCCCTTCTAGAGTTAGCCAGAACAAATGTAATCTTTTTCTGCATGACAACACTTGGAATATCAAGCTATTTTGACCCTTCACTACCTCAACCAAGTCTTCTTTGTAGGTTAAATACCTCCAAGTCACAATCATGTAACTGGGCATGCTGGCCTGGTCACTCTACTCTTAATAAACCAGTTTATTCAAGTACAGTTGGCATCTAGGAGGCACAGAGGAAAAAGTGTTGGGCCTAGAATCAGGAAGACTTGAATTCAAATCCAGCACCCAAAAATTAGTTGTGTGAATCTGGGCAAGTCGTTTAACCTCTTTCTGCTTCAGTTTCCTCAGCTGTAAAATGGGGATAAAAATGGCATCTGCATCACAGGGTTGTTGTGAGGATCAAATGTGATGATATTTGTAAAGTACTTAGCACAGTGTCTGGCACATAGTAGGCACTTAAAACTATTTGTTTCTTCCTCCTTCTTAAAATATTTCACCCAGTGATAGAAAAAAAATGTTCCAGATGTATTCTAAGTGTATGAATAGTCATCACTCCCTGTGTTTTATTACTCCATCAATGTGGTCAAAGATTAAGTCCATTTTTTTTTTTGCCAGTCACCTTATTGCCTTATATTGAACTTGAAGTCCACTATAGCTACTGAATCTTTTTCAAGTTAATTGTTGTCAAGAGCTTTCTATTTCATCTTATATTTGTGTTGATAATTTATTAATCTGAGTGTATCCCTTCACTGATATCTTTATTTAATTTAATCCTAAAAGATTCTGCGTATTATCCGTTCCTCTGTGAAGACTGGCTCTTTCTTCAAATATATTCACAGCTAACATGAAGCAAAAAAGGATATGTAATTTTATAAGCATGCCATCCATCCATTGCTTCCTCACATTAGAAACCTTCAAGCCTAGAGTAATATGGTCATATTTTAGACTTGTTATTGTGAAAGGAATCTTTCAGTATGTGAACTGGACTAGATGGTCAATGAGGTCTCTAAAATGGTGCAATGTCATCAATGTAAATGTTGAGGAGCAAAGACCAAACACTCATCCCTGAGAAATATTCTAGAAGTCTTTCAACAATCATTAAATCAACCTAATTTAATGATTAATTTTCAGTTCCAGTTATTCAAGTAGTAATAAATTCATCTAACTGTGTTGCCATATAACCTACACCCGTCCTTTCATCATCACATCAAGAATAGTAGGGAATACTTTGTTGTGAGGTTTTCTTTTCTTTTTTTTTAAATCCTTATCTTCTGTCTTAGAATCAATATTAAATATCTGTTCCAAGGCAGAACAATAAGGGCTAGACAACTGGACTTCTCCATTATGCCCCTAAGGCTGGTAACTCTTCACCCCCTTTTCAACGCTTTTTTATGTGTTGCCTTTCCCTTATTAGAATGTAAGATATTCGAGGACAGGGGACTGTCTTACTTTTTATTTGTATTTGTATTCCGAGCACTTAGCACAGTGACTGGCACATAGTAAGTATTACTAAATAAATGCCTGTTAACTGACAGTGATCATGCCCTATGCCTGATACTAGGAATGCAAGCAGAACAAAGTGACAATCTCTATTGGCAAAGAACTTGTATTCTAACACACAAAAAACCCCCAATATATATTGGGAAGTAGTAGCTAGGGAAGCATTTTGGTCAAGGAAGTCTCAGAGATGGTAGGTAGAGTCACAGAACAATTGACTGAAAGGTCCTTTCCAGGAATGGTAGTATTGATTGTTTGCTGTTCACAAAACTAAAAATTGAAAGGGGTATGTTGGATTACACTTGGAAGCATGGCATAAAGATGGTCATCAAGTAGCCATATCACCTTCTGGGTTCAGCTATAAATGGTGAAGGCTCACCTGTGACCCTAAGGAGGTAAGTGGAATGCTATGTCATGGCTATTTAGATGTGAGAGGACTGATGGAAAGGTGCTTTGGAGAATAAGTAAAAAGCCCTGTGCAAATGCACAGCTGTCATTCTTGTTATAGCATTTGGTTGGGGGAACTAAGAGCTCCATTGGTAACTCTTCTATCTGCTCATCTAAGTGACTTTTACTTTATCTCCTTTTCCTCTGGCTCCCCAAGTAAAGTCAATCTTTCAACACATGTAGCCCTTCTGGACAAATAAACCAGAGGAACCATTAGCTCACTCACATTAGCCTGTGGCAACTCTTCTTGCTGACTCTTTTCAGCATACAGTCATTAGTTCTAATAAAAATGCTTTATTGGAAATAAATGTCATCCCCTGGTTGTACCTGGTATTATTACTTCTGACAGAAAGAGTGGATTATTCAGTGTCTCTAAGCAAGAGGACACAATAACCAAGAATCACAGCAGTAAACTAAATTATATTCCAGATGGTATTTCCAACAGAGTGTGGAAGACTCACAAATGAAACAGTAATAACATATGAGATATCCTTTTATTATTTTTCAGGAAGGGTGTTTCTTAATGTAGATCTCTCCAAAGGGTTTTAATTAACTTGACATCTGATTTAGAGGGAAAATGAGCCAGAAAGGAAACTAAAAGCCAAATTAAATTTGGAGGCTTTTTTGTTTTGTCTTTGTTGTTGTTGTTTTGTTGTTTTGGCTATGATTCATTGTTGTGGAAAAAAGATACACAGTTCCCTTCTCAATATTCATTGATCCTAAGATCATCAGTTAACAGCATCGTGGATAAATATCTGGTCACAAAGTTAGGAATAGCTAGGTTCAAGTTCTGCCTTTAAGACATCCTAAGCCTTGGCTACTGTCTTAACCTATCAGAGTCTCAGGTAATTCTATAAGACTGTCAGTTACAGAAAAGGTACTAACCTGAATTAGTAAAGGGAACTTCCTCACCTAAAATTATAGTCTAGTTCCTATCCCACAGTAGAAAAGAGGTTTCAAGATAACATAAAAAATTGTTTTTCACCTTCCATCTTAGAATCAATACTATATATTGGTTCTAAGGCAAAAGAGTTGTAAAGACTAGGCAATGAGAGTTAATGACTTCTGTAGTGTCACACCACTAGGGTGTGTTGGAGGCCAACTACCCCCTCAAGATAATTTTAATGGATATAGTTTCCCATAGGGAACTTGACAAGTTTCATTTCTTTCTCTACCAATATGTTTATTCTTCTAAAGTCCAAATCCACCTCTCTCTGGGGCCTTATGAAAAATTAACTTTGAGGATTGAGGGGTAGCTAGGGTCCCAGCAGATAGAGTATCAGACCTCAAAATGGAAGGTCCTGGGTTCAAATCTCGTCTCAGATATCCCTTAATTATGTGACTCTGGGTAAGTCACAACCCAGTTTGCATAGTCCTTGCCTTTTTGTCTTGGAGTTTTTAATAAGAAAGTAAAAGTTTTAAGAAAAAAACTAAACTTGATCCTGAGTTTTCCTAGTAGTGACAGATATTTTTCTCAGCCACCTGGGCTTCAAATATGAACCCAAGCTTCCCAGAGTCAATCCTTAAATGTAATTTTCACACTTGATGCACCTGTTGATTCGACAGCATGCCAATGCACGACTCCATCTGTCACAATGGCGCTGTGCCTTTTCTGTTGGATGGCATGCCAGCATCCACCAGCCCTAAGCACCAGCCAAAGTGGTGTTAGCAATACTGCCCTGCATGATACAATAAACTGTATACCTATTCAGTGAGAATGTCCTCTTGGGGATTGGAAGGACTGCCAAATTAGAAACACATGGCCCATTACAGTGAGGAACACATGGTCCATTACCATGTGGATACTGTCCCACCAGTTAGCTCTTTATGCTCAAATTGCTGAGATGGAGAGATCCCTAAGACCTAGGAATCCTGCCTTTTACATTTTCATGTGGAAAGCTGCCAGTCTTCAAAATACCAGAAAGTACCTCTACAATAGATTGCCCACCAAGCAAATTATTTCTTGCCCTTGTAACTTATTGCATCCTTGCTTTCTTTATGTTAGTGTAGGGAAAATTTTTTAAAAAGTAAATAGTATCCCTTTCCTCAAGAAGATTACAATTTAGTTGCACATTAGTAACTAACTGACCAATCTAGCCTCAGACACTTCCTAGCTATGTGAACCTGGGAAGTCACAACCCCCATTGCCTAGCCTTTACTACTCTTCTGCCTTGGAAACAATACACAGTATTGATTCTAAGAAGGTAAGGGTTTAAAAAAATAACTGACCTGAAACAGAAAATAATGGAGGAACATGAGGTAAAGTGTTCCATATATTTAACTACTTTTTGTCATTACAGTATAACAGCTGAATTTGCTCTTCTACACTAAAAGGCTATTACCATGTGGACCAAAATACATATTTAAGTTAGCCAATTGGGACATACAATATCTTTCCCTGCAGTGTTGGAGAAATAGTGACACATCTGTTTGACTGTCCTTTTTCTAGACTCTGTAAAAACTATTAACCATCTTGTCAGTAGCATGTCTAAAATGATGGTTTTTCTGAGTTGAGTTATCTCAGCCAGATTAATATGGTTTAGGAGACACACTGTTCTCAATGAGATTCAGGAAGCAGCCCAATCTTTACAACACTCCAATTGCCAACCACCTCTTCAGATGTATTATTTCTACAGATGGTCAAGCTTACCCATTTCATATTGACCCATGTTAGCATCAACTGCAAGGGGTAACATTTTCTGATCTTTTTCTTCAGTTCTGGGGCTATGCCTTATTTGGAGCCTGCTTATTTGCTAAAGTTTTTGTGGATCTTCAATATCCCCCCCAAAAGATAAAGCTTGAAGTTGAGGGAAAGATTAGAAAAGTAATGCTCAGTAATGCTTGATGCTAATGTAGATGAGAGAAAAGTTAAGTGGGTCAAAGCCTATAGCTGGAAACATCATGTGTGTGTGTGTATATATATATATATATATATATATGTTTGTGAAGTCAAGCATAACATCTGGGATACTCTCTCACATGTGCTATTCAGTACTTAGTTATGCCTGGTTCTTCATGACCCCATTTAGGGTTTTCTTTGGAAAGATATTGTTATAGTTTGCCATTTCCTTTTCCAGTTCATTTTATAGAAGAGGAAATTGAGGCAAACAGAGTTAAGTGACCTGCCCAGGGTCACATAGTTAGTAAGTGTCTTAGGCTAGATACAACTTCAGTTCTTCCTGGTTCCAGGCTTAGTACTCCATCCTCTGTGCCATCTAGCTGCCCCATGGGTCATAATGGGTACCATAAAAAATTAACCCACATTCACAGTGCTCTATACATCCACATCTATTCAAAAATCCTAACTCCTGAGTCCCCAACAATGCACTCAGTTTTATTATTTAACTAGAAGATATAATTAGCTCAAAGCAAAAACTTTTAATGAAATATCATTGTAAGAACAGAATCAAAAGAATATTTCCCCATAAGACCAAAAGATATTCTCCCATAAATAAAAAACACATCATTGGAAGAAAATAAAAGGTGAACATACCTAGGGAACACTTATGATAAGGCACATATGTAGAAAACCTGTAGTCAGAGCACCTGAATGGAAGAGGTAATTCAATCCTCCGCAGCTATGGATCCACTGGTGCTTTATTTTTTTCATAGGCCTTGTCTCTGAGGGCCTCAAGTGGTGTACAGACTCTGATGGGCAGTACTCTGATTTTCTCATAGTTGCTACTAGGCACTGTTCTAGTTATGCATCTCCTCTCTGTTTTTAACTTGTTGATTCCACTGAAATTCTCAGGTGTTGGGAGGAAATTAGAAAATTATATATTTAATGTAGGATAACACTCAGGCTGTCTTAAAAGAGCTGAGAGTTCCAACCATGTAATAAAGGAAAGGAAACTGTTTTCCTTGAGGACTCTGGTCAAGATGGAGACAGGGAGAGGGCTGCTTTTACCTGTCCCCGTGGAGAGCCCAAGGAGTGTGGATTTATCACAGAGAAGGAAGACCTGCCAGTGAAAGATCAAAAGAGCAAGAAGATCTAACTGGGCTGGTGGACATCCCAGTCTGAGACAAGCTCCTTGATTTAAATTTCCTGGATTTACTTTCCTGTGAATTTGTTTTCCTGTACCATCAAGAGGAGCAGAAGTGGACAAAACTCTGTGAGAGACCCAATTCCCTTCCAGCCTGTGATAGTCTGTTTTAAAGCAGCATAGTCTCTAACCCATCTCCCAGCCCTTGTGTTGGTCTTTCAGTGTTTAGATTTAGTGTGGCCTCTCCCCATTATCCCTAACTCCGATAGTCATTATTAAACCTGTGTTTATAAATCCTTTTGTCCCAATATTACTCAGTTATTTGTTGATTTCATAGACTCCCTGGCTAGGTGGATCTGAGAGGCAGTTGAGATCCTAACTGTCACTCCCTTCAACTGCCAAACCCATTCTTGATTTGTGTTTCCCAAACTTGTTAAGTTATTCCCAGTCTATTGCCCTGTCCTGTCTGTCCTGTGTCCTCCTCACCCTTTCTCTGAACCCCGTAATATTTAAGTACCTACCAGAGTTTTCCCAGAAGACAGGGGAGATGTTATCTGTTACCTATAAGAGGAAGAGGGGGGATCTACATCTCTTTTATTATCTAGTATCAGAGGCCATCTTCTACATGAAACTTTTCCCAAACCTTCATGAAGGTAATGCTTTCACTCTGTTGATTATCTTCAGCTTATCCAGTATATGTTTTGTTTGTACATAGTTGTTTCTATGTTGTCTACCCTTTTAGTCAGTGAAATCCTTGTGAACAAACTATCTTTTTCCTTTTATTGTATGCTCAATGTTTAGCATAGTGTCTGGCATCCAGTAGGTCCTTGGTTTTGTTGTTGTTGTTGTTTTTATTGTCATGAAAAATACACTTCCATATTGGTCATTGTTGTAAGAGCAAGTCATATGTAGCCCAAACCCCAAAATAAAATCAAAGATACACTGATGTGAAAGATGACTCCAACAGTTCTTTCTCTGGAGGTGGATCACATTCCTTCTCATAAGTCTTTCAGGATTGTACCAGATCATTGCTCTGCTGAGAGTAGCCAAATTTTCAAAGGTAATCATTATTCAATATTGTGGTTATTGTGTACAGTGTTCTCCCAGTTCTGCTTATTTTGTTCTGCATCAGTTCCCACAGATCTTTCCAGCTTTTTTCTGAAATCATCTTACTTATTTCTTATAGCACAATAGTATTGTATTACCAACACGTACCACAATTTGTTCAGATATTCCCCAATTGATGGACATTTCCTCAATTTCCAGTTCTTTGCCACCACAAAAAGAGTAACTATAAGTATTTTTGTACAAGTAGGTCCTTTCTCCTTTTTTATAATTTCTTTGGAATATAGACTTATGAGTAGCATTATTATATCATAGGGTAGGCATAGTTTTATATGATCACAGTTCCAAATTGCCCTCCAGAATGGTTGGATCATTTCACAATTCCATCAACAATGCACTAGTGTCCCAATTTTGCCACATCCCCTCCAACAATTATTACTTCATTGTCATATCATCCAATCTGATAGATGTGAGATGGCACCTCAGAGCTGTTTTAATTTACATTCCTCTAAGTAGATTTAGAACATTTTTTCATATGATTATTGATGGTTTTGATTTCATCTGAAAATTCTTCCCTACTCCACAGATCTGACAGGAAACTATTCTTGCTTCCCCTAATTTAGTTATGGCATCACTCTTTATATGTAAACCACATATCCATTTTGACCTTATCTTGCTATAGAGTGTGAGGTATTAGTCTATACCTAGCTCCTGCCATACTGTTTTCCAATTTTCCCAGCAGTTTTTGTTAAAGAGTGAGTTCTTATTCCAAAAACTAGAATCTTTGGGTTTGTCAAACACTAGGTTGCTAAGGCCATTTACCCATCTATATTGTGCATTTAATCTACTCCATTGACCTACCATTCTATTTCCTTAGCCAGTGTAAGAAAACTTTCTTACAAAGGGTAAATCAGAAAGGGAAACCCTGGGATGGCATTACTGAGGTTAGCCAAGAGTGTTGATTAGCTAACCCTCAGAGAAACCCTAAATGACTGAGCAGGGAGCTGATGGCCCCTCCCTGCTTGGCTAGCCCTCTAGTATAGAGCTAGACAGAGTAGCTTTTTATTGTTTCTAATACGCAAAGGGAATCTCCTAGTAGATTTGTTGGTTGAATCTAGTCAGGAGGGGTTCAACCTCAGGAGAGAAACACCTTTTGGTCAACAGAGAGGCTATGGCTGTTCCCTCTTTGTCTCAATAAAGTAAGGTGTAAAAGGAGGGGGAGCAGAGGTCTATCCAGGATAAAGACACCAAAGGAATTGGAGATGGCTTCTTGTTTAGGTCTTTACTTAACGCCTGAACTTCCTTGATGTCTCCCCCTGAACAGGCCCTGCCGGGGAGAAGGCAATGGCGGCCCTCAAGATTTGGCTAAACTTGAGGTTACTTACAGCCTTCTCCTCTATGGAACCCTTTATCCCTTCCAGTCCCCCTTCACCCTTACCACGATTGATTCTGACTGCTTTATATTAACTGAAGGTGATTTAATAATGAATTCAAAAGGGAGGGGATCAGGACTGAGGAAATTAGGATTTTCCCTAAACCTAAAGCACAGGGTGGTTTCAAGTCTTTCTCAGATCTGAGCTCAGGGCTCACAGCCTTATGGAGGTTTCCTTCTTCCTATCCTATGCTATAACTATGCTAGATTGCTTCAGTCAAAGTCATTAGCAGTAGTCAGCAAGTAAAGGGGAGATCTTGATTTTTTTGGCTGGCTTAGTCTGTCTCTTCAGGTCAGTTCGACCAACTCTTAAATCCCTTTCCTCCAGTATCATGATCCACAAGTATCCAGGCAAAGGCAAGAGTTGGGAAAATCCCAGGAATAGATATCTTTTCTCTCCGGAGAAGCAGAGACCATGTTCCCTTCAGTCCCTGGGTCCAGGACAGAACCCCTGAGAGTAACTGTCCTCTCCCAGAAGTCTTTCCTCCCCCCCTCCAATTGACTTTGCTGTCAATCAGTTCTTCTCCCAACATTCCAAACCATCTCTGTGTAATTTCCCCTATACCAGTATAAGATTGTTCTGATGATTCCTGCTTTATAGTATAGTTTGAGATATTCTTGACCTTTTGTTTTTCCAGATGAATTTTGTTATTATTCTTTCTAGGTCTATAAAATAACTTTTTGGTAGTTTGATTGGTATGGCACTGAATAAATTAATTAATTTAGGTGGAATTGCCATTTTTATTATATTAGCTCAGCCTACTCATGAACAATTACTTTTCCAGTTGTTTAGATCTGACTTAATTTGTGTGAAAAGTGTTTTGTAATTGTGTTCATATAACTCCTGTGTTTGCCTTGGCAAGTATATTCCCAGTTATTTTTTATTGGTTAGAGTGATTTTAAATGGAATTTCTCTTTTTGTATCTTGCTGCTGAACATTGTTGGTAATATATAGAAAAGCTGATGACTTGTGTGGATTAATTTTGTATCCTGAAACTTTACTAAAGTTATTAATTATTTCAACTAGTTTTTTAGTTGATTTTGTAGGATTCTCTAAATATACCATGATATCATCTGTAAAGAGTGATAGTTTAGTTTCCTCATTGTCTACTCTAATTCCTTCAATGTCTTTTTCCTTCCTTATCACTAAATCTAACATTTATAGTAAAATATTAAAATAATAGTGGTGATGATGGGCATCCTTGCTTTACCCCTGAACTTATTGGGAAGGCTTCCAACTTAACCCCTTTGTAGAATGATCCTTTTGATATAGTTCTGAGTTCTCTTATTTAAAATGTTTTCATTTATATTCATTAATGAAATTGGACTATAATTTTCTTTCTCTGTTTTTGTTCTTCCTGTTTTAGGTAATAGTACCATATTAGTTTTATTAAAAGGATTTGGTAGGATCCCTTCTCTGCCTATTTTCCCAAAGAGTTCATGGAGTATTGGGATTAATTGTTCTTTAAATGTGTGATAGAATTCACTTGTGAATCCATCTGGCCCTGTGTAAGGGTTAAAATTAATGACTTGGCTATATATATGAAAATTATAAGTCTTTTATTTATAAAAGGTGAAAGTAGAGAAATACAAAAGGATAGAAAAAGACATTAACCTATCTAACTAAATATTGTTCCAGTGCTTGGCTCAGCCAGGACTTGTTAACCTTCATTCAGAATTAAACTATCTCCAGAAGACAGGAAGGGAAAACCATCTATCCATTCACCCAAGACAATGATGGAAGCTGAAGGTGACTCCTGAGCTCTACTTTCTTCTTTAAGCCAACCTTCTTCTTGAAGCCGACTTCCTTCTTGGAGTGACTCTCTTCTTGGAGTTCACTTTCTCATTCTTGGAATGACTCTCTTCTTGGAGTTCACTCTCTACTAGCCTACTTCACCAGATTCCTTCACCAGCCTCCCTCCTCAGGGATTTTCATGGCTTTTATGGTGGTTTCCTTTCCCTATCCCTTTTCATGGGGGCCAATCACAGTTTCCAAACATTCTAAATTTAAAGAGAGTTACAGGATATGGGAGTATTAATTCAATCTGGTCCATTGGATTATTCTCTTCATAATTTTCAACCAGGTGATATGGTCTATGTGAAAAATTTTGCCAAAACATTGGCAACAGAACAAAATTGGGTAGGTCCTTATACAATTGTATTAGTTTCACCATATTCTGTAAAAGTTTTAGGTAGAGATTTGTGGTATCATTGTTCTCATATTAAATTAGCACATAGTTTAGATACTGAAAATATAGAAATTGTTAATAATGAAGAAGAAGAAGAAGAAATTGTGTAAATTAAGACCTTCAGTCAATTTGAGTCAGCAGTCAGAAAGTTCAGTAAGGAGAGGACCATTACAGTGGAAGAGGACGTTTGGATGGAAGAGGACATAGATAAAGAGGATTCCAGATTCAGGATATTATGAACTTTGTATTAAGACTGATGAACTTATGAATTGAACTGATAAAAACTTTATTTTCAAGGACTTTCTTAAAGAAGAGGATTAATCATGGACAATTTGGATTAAGTGGTTTGAAAGTATTTTGGGTAATGTAAATAGTATCACTATATACTCATATGCATCCAAAATTGCACATAAAACTATCAAGAATTTTGATGAAGAAAAGGAGAAGAAGAGAAAAGGAGAGAAGAGAAGATTTCCTTGGAAAATGGAACATCATAAGAAGAAAGGAGATCTGAAGGAGATCTGGCGTTTTGGTAGGTAGGTCTGGTTTTTTCCTCAAGAATGCTTGGAAAATCTTCTATTTTATTTAATCATTTTTTCCTGTGAAAGAATATACTCAGTTCTGATGGGTAGGTGTATGATAAACCCAAAGAGCCCAATTTTTGGGACAAAAATCCACTATTTGACAAAAACTGCTGGGAAAATTGGAAAGCAATATGGGAGAGATTAAGTTTAGATCAACATCTCACACTCTACACCAAGATAAATTCAGAATGGGTGAATGACTTGAATATAAAGGTGGAAACTATAGGTAAATTAAGTGAACACAGAATAGTATACTTGTTAGATCTATGGGAAAGGGAAAAATTTTAAACCAACCAAGAGTTAGAAAAAAATTACAAAATGTAAAATAAATAATTTTGTTTATATTAAGTTATAAAGATTTTGTACAAACAAAAAAATGCAACCAAAATCAGAAGGGAAACAACAAACTGGGAAAAGATCTTTATAACAAAATATTCTGACAAAGGTCTAATTACTCAAATATTCAAGGAGCTAAATCAATTGTATAAAAAATCAAGCCATTCCCCAATTGATAAATGGGCAAGGGACATGAATAGGCAATTTTCAGATAAAGAAATCAAAAGTATCAATAAGCACATGAGAAAGTGTTCTAAATCTCTAGTAATTAGAAAAATGCAAATCAAAATAACTCTGAGGTAATACCTCACACCTAGCAGATTGGCTAAAATGATAGCATGTGAGAGTAATAAATGTTGGAGGGGATGTGGCAAAAATGGGACATTATTGCATTGCTGGTTGAGTTGTGAACTGATTCAACCATTCTGGTTGGCAATTTGGAACTATGCCCAAGGAGGTCTAAAAGACTGCCTGCCCTTCAATCCAGCCATAGCTTTGTCAGATATTATGATTGTGACTCCTGCCTTCCTTTTCTCAGTTGATGCCCAAAAGATTTTGAGCCAGCCTCTTACCTTTGTGTGTGTTTACCTGTCTATTGAGTGTTTCTTGTAGACTACATATAATAGGATTTTGGTTTCTAATTCACTTTCCTATTTGCTTCCATTTTATGGGTGAGTTCATCCCATTCACATTAAGAGTCATGATTACCACCTGTGTATTTCCCATCATTTTGACTTCCTCTCCTCATCCTGCCCTTTCTTCTTTCACAATTTCCTTCAACACCAGTGTTTTCCTTTTAATCAGTCTCCCTTTTCCCCATCCTCATATTACTTCCCTTCCCACCTCCTCCCTTCTTATTCCCCTCTTATTTTTCTTTAAGGTCTATTAAATTCCCTCTCCCCTCTTCTTCCTTCCCTTTTGGTACACCCTGTCCCACTCCCCCCTTGGTCTTTCTCTCTCAACTTCCATGTAAGATAATTTAGAATTCTATACCCCAATGGATCTAGATGCTCTTCTCTCTCAGAATTGAGAGTAAGGTTTAAGTATTACCTATTACCACTCTTTTCCTCTCCTTCTTATAATAGCATTCTTCCCCTCCCCTTCCCATGTGCCTTTTTATGTGGTATAATTTACCCCATTTTTCTTATTCCTTCAAGTTTCTCTTGGTGCAACCTTCTATTGAAGACTCCTTTTTTTTACATTTCATCTTAAACCACTTAGTACCCCAACCTCTACCTATGAATAATTCTTATATCTACTATGATAGTGAAAACATTTTTTTTAGATTTACGAATATCATTTTTCCATATAGAAATATTATCAATTTGACCTTCTTGAATTCCTTAAAAAATGTTCCCCCTCTTTCTTATTTGCCTTTTCATGTTTCTCTTGAATTTTGTACTTGGACATCAAATTTTCCATTTAATTCTGGTCTTTGCATTAGGAACACTTGGAAATAATCTATTTTGTTAAATGCCAATACTGTCCCCTTGAAGTATATTGCCAGTTTTGATGGGTAGGTGATCCTTGATTGTAGATACAATTCTCTTGCTTTTTTGAATATTATATTCCAGGTTTTGTGGTCATTTAGTATGGAGGAAATCAGATCCTGTGTAATCCTGACTGGGGCTCCTTGATATCTGAATGATCTCTTTCTGGCTTCTTACAATATTTTCTCCTTAGTTTGTAAGCTTTTGAGTTTGGCAGTTACATTCCTGGGGGTTGGCATTTTGAGTATTTAATGTATAGGGTGATCTATGGACTCTTTCAATGTCTATTTTGCTCTCCTATTCGAGAATATCAGGGCAGTTTTCTTGGATAATTTCTTGTAGTATGATGTCAAGATTTCTGTTTATTTCTACCTTTTCAGGTAGTCCTATGATTCTCAAATTTTCTGTCCTGGACCTGTTTTCTAAGTGAGTCATCTTCTCAATGAGATATTTCATATTTCCTTCTAATTTGTCATTCTTTTGATTTTGCTTTATTAATTTTTTTTCTGTCTTGTGAGATCATTTGTTTCTGCTTGCCCAATTCTAGTCTTTAAAGACTGGTTTTCATTTATGATCTTTTGATTTTCCTTTTCAGTTCAATATATACTGCTTTTCATGGCTTCCAACAGGTCAATTCTGGTCTCTAATTTGTTTATCATTTCATTTGGTTTCTGGGCTTCTTTTTCTAAGTGGGAGATTCTGTCATTTAAACTGTTATTTTCTTTTTGAACTATTTCCCACTTTTCTGACCATTTTTCTTCTATCTTTCTTACTTGTTTCTAGAACTCAATTTTATGTTCCTCAAGAGATTGTGGCCAGCTTTTATTTTTTTATTTTTTTGGAAAGTTTGGATGTGTTTCCTTTTTTGTTGCCCTCTGCTCTCTCCACTGTAGACTGTTGTTTTTCTCCATAGAATTTATCTAAGGTCAAAGTTTTTTTCTTATTTTTTGGAGGTTGTAGATTGTAGTTCTTGGGTGTTGGTGGCCATTGCTGTGTTAGTTTTTTCTTCCCTTCCCTGTCAGAAGTCTGAGTGAGAAGGGTAGGTGGGTCTCTGTGTATAGAGTTACAGAGCAGTTTTTCCCCTGAAGCTTTTTTCTGGTCTCTGCTGGGTCTGCTGTGGGCAGTCCCTCTCTGCCTTATCTCTACATCCACACTCAGCTTTCCTTGGCTTCCTGGGGTCCCAAGTCTCACTGCTCTCAGGGGTAAGTTTGTGTTGTCCTCAGTCAGTTCCCCCCAAGGACCTAGAGATTGCCCTGTGCTTGGTCTGAGTCTGGCACTGTAAGTGGAGTGGGAGAGAGGTGATCAGCTTACACTTTGATAGGAGTAATTTTACCCCCTTATCGTGTGGAAATGCCCAAATCCTGCCTGTCTTCAAGGATGTGCCCTAAAACAGAGCCCCTTCTCTCATCTGATTTTGGTTTTTGTCCTTTTGAGGCCCTTTATATTGGTTGATGGGGAGGAGAAGAAAACCCTTGCTTCTACTCTGAGGCCATCTTAGCCTGAATACATGAGGTATGTTATAGAAGGAATTCTTATTCAATTATAGTTTGGAATAAATGACCTCTTATGTCCTTTATTGTTATAATATTATGTGATCAGTCATATTTGAATAGATAGCATGTGTATAAAACAACATGAGAAAAAATGAGAAGAAAGGTTGAGACTTTTAAAAAACATGCATGGGACCATGAGAAGGAGATTGGCCTATAAGAGCAGAAGATGTATATAAAGGAGCATCAATAGTTATATAGATTAGAGAAGACTTTAATGCCAAGATGAAGAGTTTGGATTCACTCCAATAAGAAATGGGGAGTCATAATTAATCAGTGGAATAAAACTATATAGGTAGTACTTTAGACAGATTAGGAAGATCAGTTTGGAAGCTCTTGCAAAAAGAATTCAGATTCTGGGTGATCAAGACCTGGAATGGGGGCAACCAATGAGAACTAAATATCACAATTTAACCTGAGAGATTCTGCAAAGAAAAAATGGACAAGATAGACACATAACCCTTCTAGGGAGAGGTTTTAGGAGTAAGTACCTTAGAGGTAGCTGGGTGGCACAGTTAATAGACTACTGGGCCTGGAATCGGTTAAGGCCCGAATTCTAATCTGGTCGCAGACATCTACTAGTGGTGGGACCCTGGGCAAGTAACTGCTACCTATCTCAGTTTCCTCTTCTGTAAAATGGGGATAATAATAACACCTACCTCACAGGGTTGTTGCAAAAGTAAGATGAGACAATATTTGTAAAATGCTTTTTAAACCATAAGGAACTGTACTTTGGATCAAAGCAGTGTAGGATCATGGTTGGAGGGCAGAATATAGGTTTTAAATACTAATTCTGGGGGAGGTTGTTAATCTGGTTTGTAGATTCTAGAACAGATTGTAGAAAGGATCTTCTCTTTTCCTTTCTGGTTTTCTTCTTGGGCTTGAATGGAAAGATTGTATCATTCATCTACTTCAGTATAGATCCTGTAGGAGGTCCAGGTGCCTGAATTGAGTTTTCAGTGTCAAGAAAATTACTTCACAGATGGAGTATCACAGAGTACAAGCAACTCCCAACAATTAGAACATTTCCATTTCTTTTAAAGTTATTCTCTTTTTTCTAGTATTTAGCTTTTGCTAAGTAACTTCTACCATATGCTTCAAACATCACTAATCCTCTGTGATTTTAAGAACAAATCCCTTTCAGTCCTATAATTAGCATCACCAATTCTCTAATGCATATGTGGTGGGGAGGGAGGGAGCTTATAGTAATATAAATATTTTTAATCTTTGACTTGAGCTAATGGGAATAAAATTATTATAGTGTAATCAATTCAATTTTATTCTACAAGATATGAGGACAAAAATAATGTGTACAAAGAGTAATATTATGAAATAATACTGGAAATGTAATTGCTAGAAAAGAAATGTGAAGTTGAAGATTTTGCATTTTATATGAGAAGCAATAGGGAGCCACTGCAAATAAAGGAATGATCTGATCAAGTCTCTTTTAGGGCATATAAATTTGGCAGCTGTGTGGAGGAGGAACTGGAGAAGGTAGAGACTAGATGAAAAGATACCAGTTAGGAAGCTATTTCTCCTAGTCTAGGCAAAAAGTGTTCGTGACTGAGCTAGATTGGTAACAATGTAAGTGAAGAGAAGAGGGCAGGTGGTAGAAATTGATGGAGTGCTGAACAGATAAAATGATTTGATAAGTAACTGATGTGGGGGTGGGGGGAGAAAGAAGAGTAAAGGATAACTACAAGTTTACAAACTTAGTTGAAGGATGTTATTCCACACAACAGAAAGAAAAAAGTTTATAAAGAGAGGCAAAGGGAAGGAGGGAGTTATTAATTCTATTTTTGACAATATGCATTTAAGATATCAATGAGATATACTGGAGTTTTTTAATAGGTATTTTATGAAATGGAACTGGAGTTCCAGAGAGAAAATAGAGTTAAAAATATAGATTTAAGAATCATCTGAATAGACATTATAATTAAACCCATGGGAATGAGTGAGCTCATCAAGAGACAAGATATAGAAAAAGAAAAGAAACAAGGGCAAAGCCTTGGGGAATACTCCTGGGTATGTATCGGCAAATGAGTGGTCAATCAGCAAAGGAAACTAAGGAGCCATCAGACATGTATGAGGACAACCAAGAGATTAGTTTCACACAAGCCAAAGGAAAAAATACTGTCCAGGAAAAGAACATAAATCAGCAGTTTTTAAAATTAGAGAGAAATCTGACAATCTAAGAAAAATGGATGAATATTTACAAAACTATAAATTGCCCAGATTAAGAATATAGTCCCATCACAGAAAAAAAATTTAACAAACCATCAATGAATTACCTAAGAAAAATCCCCAGGACCAAATAGATTCATGAGTGAATTCTATCAAACCTTTAAAGAACAATTGGTCCTAATACCATATAAACTATGTGGGAAAAATATGCAGAGAAGGAGTCCTACAAACTTCTTTTTATGATACAGATATGGTACTGTTACCTAAGCCAGGAAGAGGAAAAAGGAAGAAAGAAAATTATAGACCAATTTCATTAATTAATATAGATGCAAAATTTTTAAATAAAATACTAGCAGGGAGAACATAGCAATATATCACAAGAATCATTCATTACAACCAGGTGGGATTTATACCTGGAATGCAGGGCTGGTTCAACATTAGGATATCTACCCATATAATTGACCATATCAATAACCAAACTAATAGAAATCATATGATTTTCTCTATATTGCATCTATATTAATTAATGAAATTGGCCTATAATTGGCAAAATTGGGACACAAATGCATTGTTTGTGGAGTTGTAAACTGATCCAACCATTCTGGAGAGCAATTTGGAACTGTGATTAAAGGGCTGTAAGACTGTTTTATAGATATATAACCTAACCCTACCACAAAAGGGATTAAGGAAGCTTTCATCCCACAGTCCTCAGTCTAACCAAATAACCCATTCATCATCTTCCTAATCTGAAAGTTCCATCAAGAGGAAATGGAATCCCCTCATAAATCCTACCCTAAAATTTCTGTAGTATGGAGGTGATCTTGGATTCTCAATGATTATGACAGTGGAACTAAACCCTGACAGGTTTTACCATTCTGTAGAGACTTGGTGTATGATTCTAAGAGCAGACTGTGCCTGCCCTCTAAGGACCAGGCTGACCTGATCTAATCTTCCACTCCAGGACTCTTTACCACATATAAACTTGAACTAAAGCTATGTTTTACAATAGAGAAAATAATTGTGAAAAAGATCAAGCATATGAGATAGTTTCCTTTCCAGAGTATAGGAACCAACAAGCCACAATATAAGGGGCAAGAAGAAGGGTGAGTTGCTTAGAAAAAATGGTGGGGTTGAGAGGATAGGAAGGATAGTAGAGGTATTATTGCAATGTTCCCCAATCAGTAGAGGCCCAGGCAGCTTACAATTGCACATACCATTCTGCTGTAATCCTAGAACCACTTGAGCATTTGTAGGGGACTTATCCTCTTGCATGAGGTCTAACCTTATAGTGAGACTCTTGAAGAAGACTGAATTTATCATCTGGAATAGTTATTTTTGAGTACTTGGTGATGTAATTCAGACTTTGCAGAGCTTTTGCATACAATATTTCAACACGTTGTCAATGATGTTCCTTGTGGCTTACTTGTTCATTTATAATAGCATGCCTTGATGAAATCTTAATTTTTTTCACTTAAGAAAGGCTATGAGAACACATGAAGGACATCTGTTTTGTCTTATAGAACTTTAGATCTTATCTCTGTAAGACTGTATAAATGTAAGCTTTATCAGGAGGAAATGTAACTCCCTCACAAAAGTCCTTCTTAAGGCATCTGTAGTGTAGTGGTGACCTTGTGTTCTCAATGGTTATGCAAATAGGTTCTGCTATTCTGGAGAGACTCAGAATGTGGTCCTGGCAATAGACTGTCTGCTCTTTAAGATCAGGCTGGTTAAGTAGCTAGAGATTCATTTCCAGACAGTCATCAGGTAAAAAGTTAGGGTAGCACAGAGACCCATAAAACAGCTTCTTCAGGGATTGTTCACAGATAACTTGGTAAGGTCAGCATGATTGACGCAGAAGCACCTACTCTTACCTAGAGAGGCATTTCTGGGCTTTGTCAACTTTTATAGCTGCTTCTTCCAAGGTGGTGATTCTTAAAAAGGTTTCCATAGGGGCTGCTAGGTGGCTTAGTGGACAAAGAGCCAGGCCTAGAAATGGCATGTCCTGGGTTTGAATCTGGTTTTGGGTACTTCCTAGCTTTGTGACCCTGGTCAAGTCACTTTATCCCAATTGTCTAGCCAGTACCACTTTTTGCCTTGGAATCAATACTTATCAATTCTAAGACAGAAGGCAAGGGTTTAAATAAAGGGGGGGAAATCTATAAATTTCTGTCTTAAGTACTTTGATAACTGTATTTCAATATAATTGATTCCCTTTGTACTCCTGTATAATTTATTTTATGCATTTAAAAACATTATCATGAAAAGGGATCCAAAGGCTTCACCAGGCAGTCCATTGGTGTAAGGAGACTAGAAAGCACCAGCCTGCTCTGTGTGTTCAGCAGGTGGACAGCGATAGACCTTACTGGGCCAGTAAGTAAGTACTGAGAATTCTCAGCTGAAAAAAAGGATATGATCTTTATCTCTTGATGGTATAAAACTCAGTGACTTCTTGATAAAACTGGTTATGCTAATCTGACTGTGAGGAAACCAAAGGATCTTAATTAGATTGGGAATTAATCATAGACAGGAGTTGATGCTCAGTCTGCGAAAACTCTCCCAGTTAAGAAATCACTTCAACTGACACATTTCACTATGATGATCTTTTGAGACTGATGAACTAGGTTAGCAAACAAATATTGAATATCAGTTAACTAATTTAATTGATGATAACAGGAACAACTTAAGGATGATTTAAGGATTGAGAGAAAATGGGCATAGGAGAAAGGTTTAAGGATAACCTGGACTAAAATAACTAGTTGAATAAATCTTCAGCCAGTTCCCAGAGGGAAAACCACAAATGGTTTGTCAAACTGGCTGGACTGGCAGCCTTAAACCTAGCTCAAGTTGTTAGATGTAAATCAAACTTGGCTGATTATAAAATAGTTGTAGATCTTCTGTGATAGTTTTCTTGATGATGTTGTTAATTAATCTTGCTGCTGATGGTAAACAACTGCTGACAGAAGGATATAAAGATAATAGACCTAAATAACTGACCCTAAAGTGAATCAGGTAACACTGGTTTATGGCACAGCTTCTGGGTTTATCTGGAGATCTTTCCCCTTTCCACCCTTCTACCCACCTTAACTCACAACTGAGTCCCTTTGCTTAGGAGTGACTTCCTATTTATAGGTATGCTCCAATAGTCTTTCCCAGTCTCATGCCAGCTCATGCTGGTTCTGGGGATTCCAAAATCTGATCCCCCATCTTGCAGCAATTTGCACAAGATGGCTTCCTGCAAAACTATTTACATTGGGACACATATTAAAACCAGTGGAAATATGCATCAGCCATGGGGTGGGGAGCTGGGGGGGGGACTGGGGTGAAGGGGAAGGTAAGAGCATGAATTATGTAACCATGTTAACTTTTCTAAAAAATAAATTTTAATAAATGTTAAAAAAAACTATTTACTTTGGTTACATAACACACAAAAAAATACTTTAAGGACTACTGTTCTGGTTCATCTTCCATATAATAGTTTTCTTTAAAAGATTTCTTCCATAATTTAATATAATGGAAGATCCCTGAGGTCATCATTATTTTTACCTTTCTTTGCCTCCCCAGTGCTTAGCATAGTGTCTGGTGCATGTTAGATACCTTGTAAATATGTATTAATTGCTTGCTTGATTGAAAAATATTTCCTCAATCCTGATGTTAAAGAAGGGGCTCACCTCCATAAAACAAATTATGATTTCCCTATTTCAAAGAGCCATAGCTAAGAAAAGGCAGCCAGGACTTTTCCCCAGGTACTGATATCTAATGGGTACATACTTCCTCTCTATGGTAGTCCAGAGAATGGTGACTTTGTGTCTTGTGGTTGTCTTTCTGATTGGCTCACTTTGAGAAAGTATGTATGTGGTGAGAGAGGAGAACAGAAAGATCCTTAGTAGGAGCAGGAAACCAAGTTGAAATTCAGAGGATAAGACAAGTCTCCCTCTCTCAACACCACAACTATAGTAGGAATTTCCTTCCCAGGACTTATTGGTATCAGAGCACCATGTTCCTCTACCACCTAAGCTATCATCCCATAGCTCAAGTTAATTTGTTCTAGGTGCTGGACTGCTCAATTAGAGCTCTAAGGACCTAGCAGCAAAGGTTCTTATTGTATTCTTTTATTTTCCATTTGGAATAGCTGACAGTAATGGGATAAGTGATAACAACTTGGTCTCTAAGCTATTATCCATCAAGATGACCTTCAATAAATGGAAATATCTAATCAAAGGTGCATAGCAGACATATAATGTATTAGTCACTTGTGATTGCAGTACACTTATGGTTTCTGAGATCCCCAAAGATTTATCAAGCCCCAGTGAAGGGGTTGTCATCCTCGTTGTCATCATCATCATCATCTTCTTCTTTTTCTCTTCCTCCTTCTCCTCCTCCTTCATTACCACAGGAGTAAAAATGACAGTTCAAAATGTTGTCAGGGAGAAGGGCACTGAATTTAGATGCAGAACTTTGGAGTTTGATTCTTGACTGTGCTGCTTAATCACTGTGAGATCTTGGAAAAGTAAAATCATTTCATATCTCTGTACCCCAACTTCCTCATCTGTAAAATGAGAAGATTAGACTGAAAGGATCAATACATTTCCTTTCAGTTCTTAATTCTAGAATTTTAAGATCCCTTGTTTCATATCCAGTTGTTAAGGTAGACATCTCCAGTACCTAGTGCAGTGGCTGGTATGTAGCAAGTACTTAAAGTCCTGACAAATGAATGGTAATAATACTTGCCAACTCTACTTTTGGTATTGACCTCTTAGACCATATTAAACAAATGCTAATTGAGATCCCTGTTTCCCGAAATTAGCTTGACTCTAAAGAGAGGGGGCATAGGCTCATCTGACTTTCAGTTACACAAGGACTACCTATTTTCCTAGGACAAAGTAAAAATCCCTAAAGGGACCTTTAATAATAGGAAGAATGGCTGACATTGTGTACTGCTTAAGTGTTTACAAAACACTTTTATATAAACATATGTATTTTTATTATCTCAATTAATTATATCCTCCCAATAATCCCTTTGCAGAACCAGGAAATTGAACTTGCAGTAAACTGATTTCTGGTTTAATTTTCCTGTCCCTACCTTACAGCTGCCATCTCTTAAACTCACTGGTCCTCTACTTCAACTATAGGCACCTTGACTTCATTTTATTTGCACACCTACTTTGCAACTCCTTGTCATTCTTTTTTTTTAAAGCCCTTACCTTCATCTTAGAATTGATACAAATACCAGTTCCAAGACAGAAGACTAGGCAATGGGTGTGAAGTGACTTACCCAGGATCACAGAGTTAGAAAGTCTGAGGTCATATTTGAACCCAGGTCCTCTGACCTCCAGGTTTGGTTCTCTAGGCACTGAGCCACCTAGCTGCCCCAACTTCTTATGGTTCTTATTGCTCCAACAGGATTTCACTAGGATGTTCTGTGACATCTTTGGTAGGAATCAGTATCCCTTGCACACAGGTTGTTTTGAGGTTAAAATGAAAGGATGATTGACAAGTACTTTGCAAACTTTAAACTCATATATAAACTATCTCTTGGTGTTGTTGTTGTTAGCCTCCAGTCACCAGGTTTCTGACTGCAATCTCTGAGCTTTTTACTGTGATCCTGTTGTCCTTAATAAATGTTTATAGAGCAATATAGAGATGTGCTGATAAATAATTAATAACTAAACAAAAGGGATAAAAATCTATGCACATAGATTTAAATTTAATTTGCATTATTAACTCTTTCTTAAGTCTCAGAGTAAAGAAGAAAACAATAAATCAAGCCATGATTTATAGTGACTATTGATTTCTGAGTTGTAAATGTCAATGATTAAATTTTAACAATAGACTGCAAAGAGTTTAGAGTTGGCTGGAGCACACCTCTGCTTGTAGATACTTCAGGAATTGTCCCAGTCCTTACTAACTCACCCCAAATTTTAAATATCTTAATTGACCTTCATTATTACAAAGAAATAACAATAGTTTTGGCATTTGTGGATGATGTAACTAAGGTTACGTATTTTATCTCTAACCAAAGTTTACAAATAAATTTTCCTCTCTTACCCTAGATTCTGGAAAATTCACTTAGTACTCCAAGTTCCCACAGTTCCCTTTCCTCAAATGAGGCTTTGGATAGTCCTTTCAAAGGCACTGAAATGGAAGATGGAGTGCCATGTGAGAGATATAAAGAGAAGTCCTAAGGGCCACAAAAAGCCACTGAAATGGATTGAATAGGGAAGTGACTTGGTCAGATGTGTACTTGAGGAAAATCATTTTGACAGCTTTGTAATATGGATGGAGACTTGAAGTAGGGAGACCATAGAGTAGGAGGCCACTGTGATAGTTGAAGCAACAATTGATTATCTTTTGTTCTAAGATGGTGACTGCCAAGCAGATTTTTTTTCCCTCTGGTTGCACAGATACTCCACCTTTGTCTAAATACTTCTCCATGAAGAGAATGGAGGAGTATGGAAATGTCATATGGAGGAGTCATAGAAACCAGCTAACCCACATCCACTCCATCTACTAATAAAAGCAAATTCCTTCCATATCATCACTCCTGACAACCCAAAGTCATGAGTATGCATGAGTTCTGCCATGATATGCTTTTAGCTCTGGTCCATAGTTCCCATGCTAGTCAGACTGACTGACCATTTCTTTAATGCAGTTTAACTGAGCCCACTGGAGTGGTCACATACTAGTATTTATTTCTTTATTAGGAAAAAGCAGGTGACTTTCTAATTGAGGAATAAGATGCTGGTGGCTTACCTTATCCTCTGGCTTACCTTATCCTCTAATACCTACATACTCCCTGGTTCATGACCCCTTGATTTCCTGGATAGTATATATGCATTTTCTGGTTCCTTATAGCTTGTCAGGTTACTGACCAACTACCTTGGTCCCTAAAGATTAGTACATTTCCTAGTCTCTGCTCTGGGCCTTCTTCTTTATATATATATATTACATGGTGACTCCATCAATTTTCATGGGTTTAATGATCATCTCTATGCAAATGGCTAACATATCTATATACCCAGCCTAAGTTTCTTCCATGAGTATCAGTCTCACATCACTAGTTGCCTATTCAAAATCTCCAGCTAGGTGATCTCAGAGCCATCTCAACTTTAGCATTTCCAAAACTAACAATCTTTCCACTCAGACTTATGCCTTTTTCTGAAATTCCATATTTCTTTTGAAAGTATCATTCTTTTTCCCAGTTTCCTCAGTTCATAACCTCATTGTCATATTCAACTCCTGACTTCTTGCTATTTCTATGCATACAATATCTTTTTTACTCAACTCCTAGCCTCTTCTCACAGAACTACCACCTTAGTCCCAGCCCTTACCATTTTTTGCCCAGATTATAACAGTAGCCTGTTAATGGATCTCTTTGCTTGAAGTCTTTTCCCATTCCAGTCCATTCCATATATTGCTGCCAAAGCCAGTTTCCTTCAGAATATATCTGAGTTTATGATTCCCCAACTCAACCAATTCCAATAGCTTCCCATTGCCTCTAGGATAAAACACAAACTCCTATGTTTAATTTGCAAAGCCCTTTATAATGTTACTTCAGGCTACCTTTCTCATCTTCTTATATGGTCTTCCCCTTCACACTAAAGACAATATAGTAATACTGACATTCTCTCTGTTCCTCACACAGGATAGTCCATCTCTTGTCTTATTGCCTTTTCACTGGTTATCTCCAATTCCCAGAAAGCATTCACTGCCCAGGTCAGCCTCATAGAATCCTTTTCTTCCTTCAGGACTCAGCTCAGGGTCCACCTTCTACATAATTTTTCTCTTCTATTTTCTTATTCCTTATAAGGGATTTTATTGGGGGGCAGCTGGGTGGCTCATTGGATTGAGAGCCAGGCCTAGAGATGGGAGGTCCTAGGTTCAAATCAGGCCTCAGACACTTCCTAGCTGTGTGACCCTGGACAAGTCACTTGACCCCCATTGCATACCCTTACTACTCTTCTGCCTTGGAGCCAATACACAGTATTGGCTCCAAGACAGAAGGTAAGGGTTTAAAAATAAATAATAAGGGATTGTTTTAATTATTTTGTATTTATTTCCTATTATACTCATACATGTACTTGTTATGTTCTCTATTTCAATCTTTGAGAGTAGAGCTTGAGTTATTCTTTTTATTTATATTCTGTTAGGTTTTTAAGGCTCATTGTAACTTGCACTGCAACTACATTTCAAGTCTTCTTACACCATAGTCACCTCTGTGCATTTTACTGACACTGACTTTCTTCCTGTTCTCCCTGCAAAACATTCCACCTTCTTGTTCTGAGTATTTTCACTGGCTCTCTTTCATACTTGGAATTCTACCCCCTTTTCATCTCTTTTCTGCTGACTTCCTTCTAGTTCCAGCTAAAATTCCACCTTCTACAAGCAGCATCCCAGTCACCCTTAATACTACTGTTTCCCCTTCATTGATAATCTCCAATTTATCCTTGTTTATCCTTGTTTCCATGTTGTCTTCCCCTTTAATCTGTGAGCTCCTTGACAACAAATTGTTTCTTGCCTTTCTTTGTATAGGCACTTAATAAACGCTTGTTGACTGTCTGACCCAAACTTAAAACAACCTTTGGCTGTAGACTTTTAATAAATGTGAATTGGTTAATTCCTAGTACTTGTATGCTTCCCAACTCCTGTTTATCTATCTTGTTACTCGTCTTGATTGCCAACATGTAGACCTTCCTTGGGCATATCTCCTTTACTTCTAGGCCCCATATCTTTGTTCCTGGTATTGGTTTCACTACTTGCTTTTCCAAACCAGCTTCCTCTCCTGCCTCTATAACTCACTCCTGCCCCTAAACCCAACAAAGCAGATTATGCCAGAGGCTGTGCTCTATCTTGAAATGGGAAATGAACCTGGGGCCTGTGAAGAATGACACTTGAGCTCTGTTCCTGGCCTCCTACCCCTGCCTTGCCATCTGTCCTCAGGTTGTTTGTGGCTCTCCCAGGGTTCTGAAGAATTGCTTCTAGTTCCTGAAAGCAAGGATCACAAGCATCATGAATTTAACATAGAGATGAGAAAGAGTCTGGCCATGAAAGTCATCACTAGAATATTTGACTTCAAAAAAGACAATTTTGTGGATCCAAGTAATATTGTCAGCATGAAGTGGGGGAAGGAAAGCCCAGAATCCAGGGTCTGTAATGAAATCTCAACAGGCCCCAGTGGCCCTGAATGTAGAATTTCAGGGACAAGAAGCATCCAGCATGGTTTCTGAGAAAAAAAATAATTTTTAATGGGAGGGAAGAGAGCTGAAAAAGGAATAAACTGTTATTACCAGTTAAGACCCTTGGGGAGAAGAGGCAGAAGGGTAACTGCTGAGGCAATATTCAGTGAGCTTGCATGCCTTACTGGGCTACGCAAGGGAACAGGAAAACAAGGTTGTTGGTGATGGACTCAGGGATGCAGCCAGAAGCACTTGAGTTTCCCATACCAGGCTTTTCCCAGCTGCAAAGCAGAGACTGTTTTGCCTCCCAGGGGATGGCTGTCAGGGAGTCTGTGAGGCACAACTGATGAACATAATCATAAAACAATTTGCAAACACGGCAGCTCACATGTCTTAAGGTGTATTTGCGTATCCCTTGTGGAGATTTGGTTGCAAAAAAGCCTCATGTCAGAGAGTAGAAAATAATTTTCTTTTTTATTTTCCTGCCTATGAGAGGAATCAAAGCTTTGAGACTGAGAAGTAGAGAAGTGAAAGAGAAAGTGCTGGACCTGGAAGCAAGAAAATGTAGATTCAATTCCTGCCTCATATACTTACAGGATGTGTGATAATGAGTGAATGAAAAGGCATTTATCTGCTAACTATGTAGGAAGAGTTAATCCTTATTGAAATAGAAATTTCCAAATATAAAAATTTTTAAATATAAAAATTCAAATGAAAAACAAAACAGCCCCAGCTCTGAAGGAGTTTATATTTGAATAAAGAGAGGCAACATATTAGAGGGCTTAGCTGCAGGTTGAAGGGAAAGGCCAATAGTCCTCGAGATATATCAACCATCTATATAATGGGCCCAATAGTCTGGAGGTACAGTAGCAGGGCATATAGCAATGCCTGGAGGTCCTTACAAAGAAGTATTTTTTCTTTATCCTCTTTCCTTCTCTTCTCTCTTTTCCAATCCTTCCCTTTTTCCTTCTTTGCCTCCTTCCTTCTTTTCCTCCATTCCTCCTTTTGCTCCTTCCTCCCTTCCATTCTTTCTTCCACCTGTCCAGCAGAGCAGGTAGTAAATTAGGAAAATCAGTGATTGAAATGGCAAGTAACCCAGTTTGGCTAGTGTTTACACTCCAAGGAAGATAAGGCTAATGTGCCAATGCATCTTCTTTAGTATCATTTCAATAAACGAAGTCATATCCATTACTGACAAGAAACCATTTGATGATATGAAGGATTTGGCAGCAAAAGCTTTCTTTTCCTTTTCTTCATCTCTTAATCTCTTTGAGTCTCAGCTTCCTCAACAATAAAATAGGGTTAACAATAAGGTCTATCTCACAAGGTAGTGGTTGTTGTAAATATAAAATGAGATGATTTACATAAAGCATTTTGAAGACTTTAAAGAAATATATTAGTTTCTTGTTAAGGAGGAGAGTTTTGAAAAGTAGAGTTAATGATAATCATATCAAAAAAGAAAGAAAAGAACATTGAGGAATCATTTAAAAATACAAGTAAGAGACCAAAAGAAAGAGCAGAAGGGGACCTAGACAAGTAAAGCAGTCCTGGAACTATTATGTTAAATTTTAAATATATATGTTATAAAAGCTATAGGTAATGGATATTTACAATTTCATGTGGTCCTCTTTTTTCTGTTCTTAGAATGCAGAAATAATTGTTCATACTTGTGAAGTTCATAGTAATAAAAGACAAAAATTAAAATTAAAAAATCTATAAATGGTAATTACATGATAGGATTTAAATATTTAATAGCAATTCTTATTCTAACAAGAAGGAAATAGTCCTGAGGAAGTTAAGTGACTTTCCAAAGGTTACAGAAGTATTTAAGTTGCAGAGGGTGGATTCATACCTAGGTCTTTGGATTCTTATATATCTCCCAACAATGTTTCAGTGTTTTTTCAGGAAATTTTAAAAGTGTTCTATAGCATCATGATTGCTATAAAAATATATCCATAGTTCTTTTTTTTTAAACCCTTACCTTTCCTCTTAGGATCATATTCTGTATTGGTTTCAAGGCAGAAAAGCAATAGGGGCTGGGTAATGGGAGTTAAGTAACTTGCCTAAGGTCAAACAGCTAGAAAGCATCTGAAGCCAGATTTGAACTCGGGCTTCCCATCTTTAGGCCTAACTCTCAATCCACTAACCTGCTTAGCTGCCCCCTAAACCCATGTTTCTTGAGTGACTACTGTGTGCCAGGTTCTATTCAGGACAATCAAAAGAGGTCCTTGTCTTCACAAGGGTTATGATATCATTAGAAAGAAAGGACACATTCTTAAAAATGAATTGATAATTAGGAAGAATCAGTGACTCAGGCTGCCATGGGAAATGCATTATTCTGAGCAAATAACCATTTTGCAGTAAACTTCATGTTCTCATTGAAAATATGCTCTAAGCCAAAGATTTCTCTCCAAAACATTCTTGAGTGTTTCAAAAAGATCATTTTGGAATATAATATCATAGTGGAAAACAGAATGGCTTTGGAGTCAGAACACATTAATTCAAATACTCTCTCTAAAATGAACTTTGTAACTGTAGGTGAAACATTTGCCTTCCTTGAACCTCAGTTTCCTCATCTGTAAAAAATCTGGGACTACACTAGATAATCTCTGGGTCCTTCCAGTTCCAAATCTAGCCTCCTATAATTTTTAATGTGAATTCTCATATGGCAAGATGCCAGTATGTCAAGGATTGTTGATTTCATTGGTGATAGAAAGCCCTCTAGCATGGCAGAGTCCAGCAAGTCTGTAATTTGGCTATTGAGTCCTGAGGAGTTACCTGAGGTGGGTAGAAGTAGAATGATTTATCAGGGTCACATAGCTACTAAATGTCCATGACAGAATTTGAACCTGGGTCTTCCTGACTCAAAGACTAGTTACAAACTACACTTTTCTGTCTTCATACCTAAAAACATGGATAACAATAAAAGGAAACATAACAAATGCCAAATGATTGTTTCAGTCACTAAGCTCTATAGCAGTTAGGAAGGTGAGACTATAGGAAAGTGAAATCACAGTGTGGGTCTGTGAAGGATAAGTAGGCTATGGAGAAAGAAGAGGGGTTGTGGATAGAAGGGAGCCTTTCAGGCAAGGGGAACAGCATGAGCAAATAATGGAAGCTATTGTTTGGCACACAATTTCTCTTTAATCCAAGGAGCTCTCTGTGCCTTGCAGACATTATTACCTCATTAACTCCCACTGTATCTCTTTGGGGCTGGGTTTTGTGGCAAGTGTCATTACCCATGGAGTAACTGAAGCAAACAAAGTATGTTCAAAACACAACTCCCTGAGAGCCTTGGGTTCTGGCAGGTGTGGGAAGTAAACCCAGATCTGCTGCCTATCTACTCACTACTCCAGTTCATCTCCAATTTCTGCCTTGAGAACATACAACATTCCATTTTGAAATAAATCTCAGATTCCACAAGGATGATGAAAGAATAGAGAATTGACCATGAGCAAAACTCCTCTCCTCTCTTTCCACCCCCAGTGAGGCCAGGGTGATTCCAAAGAGAACAGATAAAATTAAAAATCACTTATCCTTGTGCAGTGACAAAATGAAGATGCTATAAATGTCAAGGCAAAACAATACAAAGAAAATGGATGTAGTTACTGGAACATGTTCATAAATTTACGTGACAATTGTACTGCATGCAATCCAGGCTGCAAACAGCCTGATCTAAGACAATATTAAGGCACAGCATAATCTAAGTTAATATAACATTTCTCTGCTATCCAATTTAGATTTATACCCTCTGTAGTTTATGGGTTTTAAACAGCTTTTTCTTTGGCATTAAATATTTAGCAGTTACAGTTAATTTGTCACTTTAATCTTCAATTTTTTCAGCCATGCTGGGTGACAGAAGTTATTCAAAAGAAAAGAATGATGAAGCTGTAGCTAAGGGTCATGGAAAGGAAAGGGAATGGGAATGCTAAATTTAAAAACTTCCTTGTCCATCTCCTATACAGGAAATATAGATGCTGAAGACTTTTTAAATTGGGACATAGCTGATCATGTTGGATGGTATAAAGTGGTGCCAGGGACAGTGTCCTGGATCTGATCTCTATCTGTGTGACTATGCACAAGTTACTAGCCCTCTCTAAAATGGAGATTAACAATACTTGCATTTCCCAACTCATGTTATGTGACCTTAAACCACTATAGAAATGTAAACTATTATTATAAAAAGTATCCAATATCTTCATTTTTTAAGTGTTTTAAATTTTTTTAAATCCTAATATCTTTTTTATATATCCTTCTATATTAATTTTATTTGTTACAGGGCTAGGCAATGGGGGTTAAGTGACTTGCCCAGGGTCACACAGCTAGGAAGTGTCCAAGGCCAGATTCAAACCTAGGACCTCCTGTCTCTAGGCCTGGCTCTCAATCCACTGAGCCATCAAGCTGCCCCCAGTATCTTCATTTTATAAGTCAACTTCACACTATGAACTTCTTCAAAAGGAAGAAAGCAGATGCTGTTACTCCTGTTCTAGAAAAGAGAAAAATTGAGGCACCACAAGCAAACTCTCTTCAGGATAATAATTAGCAGTCAAGATCATGACAGAATTAATCTCAGAGTTAGAGTCAATAGTTCTTCCTAATCTATCTGATTCATAATTATACAATAATAAACATGGTTTATTATTATCAGCCCAAGGCTAGTGTATCTAGTCTTCTCCAGGAAGAGAAGTCTTAACTCCAGAAGTGAAAACTAAATATTAATTTATTTGGACCAGATCTGTGATTTTGTTGGTACAAAGAACTCCAGATAAGGAAATCTTCCATATACCAATGTTGATCTTCAATTGCTCTACATTTTATAATCTTAGTAGCTTGGGGGCACTAAGAAATTAAATAAAGGACCTTAACAGAACTAATTTCCAGAGATAATAAGGGACAATGATGCACGTTCAGATCTCTTTTCTTTACTACATGGCCCTCCTTCCTCTCCTCCATTGGGAGCAACATTTGTAAAGGGAGAAGAAGAGGATACTATTGGGTGTCAAATCAGTAAATTAATGATGGTCAGATGTCTGACACTGTTCAATGAGGACAGCCAAATGCTGTCAGTTCTATACTTTCCTTAGTGATTATACAAGCCACCAATACAGAGAGGCCTTTGGATTAACACTAAGATCTCTCTGACTCTGAGAGAACAAGCTACTTCTACCCCTTGCAATGTTCATCTCATTAGGCTAGGGATATTGTATATGGGAATTTGTCTCATATAGGTTCATATGGTTCTTTGAACACTTGCATCCTTTGGAAAACTCCATAATCTTGACATGGCTGCTGATAATAGTATTCCTCCTGGTGAGGTAAGGGTTAAAAATGGTTTGACTAAATTTATGAGTTAAAAGTTGAGTTAAATGTTGTGGTCACCATTTATAAAAATTAAAAATTAAACTATGAGTATGTTAGTAGCTTTAGTAGCTTTATTACAGCAGGGTAGAGATGGTAAAGAGGGAACTGTAGGAAGGAGGTAGAAAATATTGCCTAGCTAAATACCCTATAATTGCCAATGCAAAGAAATCCAGCTCAACTCTGACAAAGTCCCTCAGGTCCTGATCTCCAACCAGGAGTCACAGTAGTCTCTTCAGCAGGAGTCTTACCAATGCAGAATCAATCCCCAATGCAGAAGTCCAAGGCAGCAAAATCCCTTCAATGATGGAGACTTTACAACTCAGAGACACCAAGGCAGAAGTCCTCCCTCAGCAAGAGCCACCAAGGCAGTAGAATCTTTCAGAATGCCCTCTGCTGGCTTTATAAGCAGTTTTCTCCATGTCACTTCCTGTCTCTCTGGTTTCTCCTTCCTTTTACTGTCAGCTAATCTATCACATCTCAGGAACCAATCATAGTTTCTCAATTTGCCTAGCACTGAGAGGGAGGGAGGCAGTTCTTATGGTCTTTTAGGACTAAGTGTTAATGACTAGGTAAGTGTGAACTCTCTTTATTAGTGACTTACTAAATGTTAAGTAGGGGTACTTCAAGTTCCTGATTGATTAACTTAAAACAGACAAAGGGAACAAAAAATTCCCTTTCACAGGAGGTAGGTATCACTGAATTGAACAATACATAATGGTGGACCAAATTTAATATAGTAGGATGTAATAGGGATACATGTAAAATTCAATACTTAGGCTCAAAAAATTAACTGTAGAGTTATAGGATGGAACAGGGTGGTAGGTTTGGTTAAATGATAGTTTAGGTAAAAAAGTTTTAGTGAATAGCAAGCTCATGGAGTGTGATGGTCAAACCATTTCTGGAGTACTGCATGCAGCTCTGGGTATTCTGTTTTAGAGATGAACTAGAATGTGTCCAGTAGAGGAAAGCAATATGAAGCATTGAAGATGCTTAGCCTAGAGGAGAGAAGACTTGGGGCTGAGGAAAGGGAGAGACACAATAGTTATCTTCAAATATTTGAAAGGTTGTTAAGTGGAACAAGGATTTGATATTTGTCTGCTTGGCCTCAGAATGAATGAATGCATGAATATATAAAAATGATATATTTCAGCTCTCACTATGTACAAAGCAATGTGCTAAGCCCTGCAGATATAAGTAGAAATGTGGAGATAGCCCTTACTTTCAACAAGCTCACATTCCAATAAAGGGAAATAACAAATATAGGTTTCAGCTACATCAGTTGAAAAGGCCTGATGGTCCTTAGGGTACAGCAGCAAAGTAGATGGTAATGTATCTTTTAAAATATTATTTCCACTGATAAAAACCATACCTATTTCTGATGTTGAACCATGTAACAGCTCCAAGGACTTTGGAAGCAAGAATTTTCTCTTTTGAGTGTTTATAATTACTGTGGCTTCTAAGGAAGCAGGAAATGTCAGATCACATTGCTACCAAGGGTTATTTCCCTAAATGATAACTGTCAGGACTGGGCTGAAATCAGCACTAGGGAGTCTATGGATGCTGCTTCTTCAAGGGACAATGGATATATGATGAGAAGTAGATTTCAGTTTAATGTAGAAAAAAAAACACAACTTGGTAAAAATTAGAGCTATCCAAAAGTAAAATGTGTTGTTTTAAGAGGTAGCATAATATAGTAGAAAGGTTAAACAATTGATGTTAAACTAAATAACCAACTTGGCACACTTTCTAAATATAACATTGGTGGGAAAATGTTTTCAGTGGTAGTTCTTAAACCATGGATTTAACTCATATCTTTGATTTGTTGCATTCCTTAAGAACAATGAGTAGTCTTACCCTTGAGTGATCAAAACTAGCAGGAACATTAAGGAAATTGATTACAGTGTTTCAGAGTTTAGAATTTCCCCTCATAAATTTAGTCTCCCATTTGGCAGGACCTTGGCACCCTGACTCATCTTTGACAGGAAGATGGAAGCCAGGCTGAGGAATGAGCAAAAGAAAAGACAGAAAAGAGATCAGAAAAGAGAACCATTTCAATCAAACACTAGACTGGGGACCTAGAGGTTCAAAATTCTCATCCCAACATCACCACTGATTGGCTGTACTGCCTGTAAAACAGAGCAAGCAATTTCTATTACCTTTGAGAGCTGTAGTGAAAATGAAAGAATTTAAACAAAATAGATGTCTTTATAATGCTTTATCCACATTGAACAGAGAGAAAGAGAAAGACATAAATTCTAGGCATGGATGAACAAAATCAACATTAACTGTTGCTGTCATTATTTCTCCCAATCTTTCCTATATCACCCTAGCCTATGGCAACTTGAACTTTATTGTTTCACCTCTGTTACCCTATTTCCTTTTGAAGATAATATCTTTTTTTCCTATATCAACTTCCTACATATATTTAAAAGAAATAGAATGAATTACAAATAGTGATTCCCCCCCCCCACTTAACTGTACTGAAGCAAATTATGGGTGGGGAATGGGCAATATTTTGACCTGTATTTGGTTCAATTTAACAGTTATGAAGTTTTCAGTGATTCTCCTGGTCTCAGCTTCATGGCAAACAGAAACATAGGTATGCTTCCCAACTTCCCAGGACATTTCCAGCCTATCAGGGTTCTAGAAATTCAGTGCCAGCTTCTTTTTACGTATCTGTATGTCCCTGCAGCCTCCAACTCTGAAAGAAAATATTACTAAAATGCTCCATTGGAAAAATGAAAAATCACAAAAGGAGAAATAGATAAAATGAAAAACAAAAATATTATTGAAATAACCCAAACTAAAGCTTATACTTTGAAAAGATTCATCTAGCAGAGGTAGAATTCTATGCAAATATTCTAGGTTAATCACTCTCTTTTACTTATCCCCTGTCCTCATGCCAATAAGGCTACTCCTTATAAGCTGTTCCCTTGGATCCTCCCTTTTGAAGGAGTAGTTTTCCTTTCAAATAGGGCCACAGGAAACAGTAGGAAAGGAAGTGGCTCATACCCCACAATGCCAGCTAGCTAATCATAGCCCCATCTACCATATTTCTGATTTGTTTTGCCAGATCCAGATCAATATTTAATAACTAATAATAGCTTACATTCACATAGCACTTACAATGTTCCAGGTACTAAGCACTTTAAAATTATTATCTTGTTTGATCCTCACCTCAACCCTGGAATAAAGATACTTTTATTACCCCATTTTACCAATGAAGAAACTGAGGTAAATAGGGTTAAATGACTTGCCCAGCATCACACAATGAGTAAGTGTCTGAAACCAGATTTGAACTCACATCTTCTTCACTTTAGGCATGGAGCTCTATCTACTGCACCACCTTTTTTTAAAGATTCTCTCATGCTTCCCCCCTAGTTCCTGGACAGTGCATTGTTTCAGGGCAAAGCTTGGAGTCTTTGAAATATTGTGCAATTTCTCAAAATCAGTGTAGCATGTTTGCCTCTTCCTTTCTAGTTCTGAGCCCTGTTTATTGTCCATTTGCATGGTCTGCCCAAGATATCTATATCTATCTACATGTAGATGTGATACAAATACACATAAATGAATGTTTATGTAAATGTATATATATGTATGCATATACATATATTTATACAAATTTATGTGCGTTTATATACATATATACATACATATATACATATATATGCATATATGTTTGTCCATCCAAATGCATATCATAGTATGGACAAAAGGTGTTTTTCTTTCATATGAATTTTTCCTGTGTATATAATTAATCTGAATGCTTTTAGACAGCTCTGAATTGTTCTGGGACTAATTGACTCAGCACAAAGTTTATTCTGTAAAGAAGACTGTCGTGAGGTCCTCATTATGTATAAGGAATCAATTTTTCTTTCACTTGAACTCTGTGTTAGACATATTCTATGATAGTGGAAAATACTTTTAGCAAACGTCTTTCTGTTTTATTCCTTGCTTGATATTACTAATCAGTATTATTGAATAAAGTTATCTCCATTGTTGTATCTTTTAAGGAAGCTTATGTGATTTTGACATATGCATGAGAAATACTTTGTTGAAGAAGAATTTATAAGGCAGAATTTTGTTAGACAAAATCGAATGTTTCTTTTATAGTTGACAAACTATAAGCATACTATAATCTTGTATTCTCTAAACTTTTTTGTCAATTGTGTGACAATAAAGATGTGGTTGGCTGTGAAATATTTTTTTGTCAAAACCTGCCTGTTCCCTTCTCATCTCCAATGATGTCTTTGTATGGTATTTATTTTATTAAATTTGTAGATAAAATGGGTTGATCATTATTGATGTTTTCTGAATCACATTTTCTTTTTCTTTTTTGTTAATAATATGTTTTTTTCTTTCTTTTCCCAAGTCTTTATTTTACTCTGCCTTTTCTACTGAGGCCTTAATTATTTGACATCCTAAAAATTACACTAATTACATCATGGACTTCTCCTGTGCATAATTGGTAGAGCTCAGCTCAATGTCCATCTTTTGCTTCATTTTATGACATTTGTTTCTTAGGCAGAATATCTAAAACTGTGTTTTTAGAGTTCAAAAGGAATCTTTCTACTGTTATCAATGGTGGGAAAGAGTTTGTTGTAGAAATTTTAACAGGTTTTTCCTCTCATTTTTGTCCTCTCATTTTTCTCGTTCCAGTTTTATCTTTAAATTTCCTTGGAATGATCTGGCTTAGTTGGGTATCTCATCAAATTTTCATTAACCCTATTTTTCCCTTCATTGCTTTTTAGTTTTTTGTGAGGCAATACTGCCCATAACCTTCTTGGTTAGGTTTTACAAGTGAGTTTATATATTAAATTGGCATTTTTTCATGGTTGCTGCATAGCTTTTATGGCAGAGACCAAGTGTTAGCTGACTGATTTAGTTTTGAGACTTATTTGATTTTCTCACTGACACCAGAAGATGGCTGCTTAGATGTAGCAAAAGTCCAGACCCCTCTGAAAACCCTTCCATAACAATCAAAAATGGAGTGGTTTGAGGGGACAGAAAACCAAATATAACAACAGGACAGAGCTGGGGGACCCTCCTGCTGGATTCAACTTTAAAGGTATGCAAAAAAAGCCTTAATTCTCAGGTTTAAGGAAAAGGAAGAAGAAAGGTCCCAGGACCCTTCCCCCACTTACTATGCTGAGTCTCCAGAGGTTGCTGTAATCCCCAGGTGGTGAGGGCTCTAGCCCGGAAGGAATACCTTGCTGAAACAGCTGTGCCAGGCTCAGGGCACTGACCACAGTTGGCAAGGAGGCAGCTGGAGGAGAAGCACAGAGAGGGCAGCTAATCACAACCAAAACTCTTCATCTTGGCACCCCCCCCCTCTTTTTTGGAGGTTTTGGCCTCAGGGCACATCTAGCTCCACAGATAAGCTCCACCTTGGTTTAATCTTATCAATAGGGAAGATAAAAAGCCTTCAGTGGACTGGGAAACTCAATCTCCAATACCCCTCCCCTGCTGACTGTGCTGAGAGCCTTGCTGACTAAATTCCCTGGGAGAAGGCTGAAAACTCTACAGGATACCTTGTAACAGGGCAGGAAGCACAGCTCCCTTCAGCCTCCACACCTTCACCTACATCTTTACCTTCTGCTTCCAGATGGGGAGGATCTGACCTCAGGGCTCATTAATACTACAGCCAATGACAGGGGAAAAGGAGGAAAAAATATGAGTAAACAACAGGAAAAGAAAAAAGAAATTATACTTGACAGCTTCTATCCAGGTAATGAACAAAGAGAAATGGAACAGAGGAGAATCAAGAAAAACCAAACAAAAATGCAAAAACTTCAGCAAATTGGACACAGGCTTTGGAAGAACTCAAAACACAATTCAAAAAACTATTAAGAAAGGGAGAAGACAATTGGGAAAAGAACTTAAAAAGCAAAATAAGTCATCTGGAAACAGAGGCACATGAACTAAAACAAGAAAATAATGTCTTGAAAGCCAGAATTGATCAGCTTGAAAATGAGACAAAGAAGGTGAAAGATGACCTACAAAGAAAATCAGACCAGAAGGAGGATGATCAAAAAGCCAGGGATGAAATCCAGTCTTTAAAAATTAGAATCCAACAACTAAAAGCAAATGATTTCACAAGGCAGCAAGAATCTATAAAATGTTATGTTGATATTGTTAGCTGGTAAAGGGAACAGTGACAAACTATATAGAATGAAATGTCAAATATATATATATATATATATATATATGTATATAAAACTAGGGGTTAAAAAAAGAGGATAATACTAAGAGAAATGGGAAAAGAGACAAAATTGGGCAAATTTATATTTCATAAAGAAGCACATGGAGGGAAGGTGGGAAAGACCAATACAATAGAAGGATGAAAGAGGTTGGAGACATGTAATACTTAATTCTTACACACATTGAAATTGACTCATACAGGGAAGAACAATCAGATCCATTGGGACAGAGAATTGTATTGTGTCTTATAGAGCAATAGAAGGGTAATAAACAGGGGGTGAAGCAAAACAAGGGAGGCAGAGGATGGGGGTGTATTTTAAAAGGCACTATAATAAGAGGGCAATCAATAAGTGGGGAGGTGCTGGGAAGGGGAGTAACATTAGGGAGGAGAAAGGGGGGAAACCAACTATAAGCAAAAAGTTGGAGGTAAGGATAAGAGGGATAAGAGAAAAGGCAGAACCTGAGGAGGAAGTCAAAATGGAGGGAAATACACAGACAGTAATCAAAACTCTGAATGTGAATGGGATCAACTCACCAATAAAAAGGAAGCAGATAGCAGAAGGGATTAAACACCAGAATCCAACCATATGTTGTCAACAAGAAACACACTTGAGGCAGGTAGATATACATAAGGTAAATGTAAAAGGTTGGAGCAGAATTTACTGGGCTGCAACTGAGACAAAGAAGGCAGGAATAGCAATAATGATCTCAGATAAGGCTAAAGCAAAAATAGATCTCATTTGAAGAGATAAGAAAGTGTAAGGGTTAAAATATGGGTTTTGACAAAACAAGAGAGCAGCTTTTAATAATTTAAGTTTTAATGAGAATATAGTAGAGTTGTAAATTATTATTATCCCTTTAAGCCAGAGAAAAGAAAACGTCCAGTAGCTTTTACCAATTAACAATTTAGTTTAATTAAAATAGAGATAGTAAAAGAATATAGTAAAGGAGGGAAATATAGGAAAGAGGTAGAGAAAGAAAATTTCCTAATATCTATATTAGTTATCCTATAACTACCTACAATTACTATCTAAAACTGCCTATATTTACCTATAACAGCCTATAACTACTGCTAATAACAACTACCCAACAAAGTTCCAACCCAATCTAGCCCAATCAAAACCAACACACTCAGTATTTAATCCAACCCCAATTTGGTCAGTCCACAAAAACCAGTCACCTACCAACCCAGAAAAGGTCAAAAAGCCCTCTAAAGGCTAAATCCAAAAGCCCTCTCAGTAAGCTTAGGCCCACCTTTATATTCCAGCAATTCAACACCAACCACCAACTAATCACCAACCCACACTACCAGCAAACGACCACCAATGATCAACTCATGCCCAGTAGCCAACTTCCCTGCAACTGACTGTCAGCAACTGACAGACCACAACTGTCAGCAACTGACCCCACTAATTTTCAGCAACTGACAGACCCATCAACGGATGCTTGGTCCCTTTTATAACTTCCTCCTACCTCACTTCCTGTCTCTATGGTTCCTCCTTCCTATCTATATGGTTTCTACTTCCTGTTACTATGGGCTGGTTAATCTCTACACATCTCTATGGTAAGAAGAACTCCAGGTCCCCTGTTAAATTAAAAAAAGAATAAAGAATTCCTTTTAACAGAAGGTGATTACATCTTAATGAAAGGCAATATAAATAACAAAGAAATATCAATATTCAACATATATGCATCAAATGGTACAGCAGTCAGATTTCTAAAGGAGAAACTAAAGGGGCTTAAGAAGGAAATAGATAGTTAAACCATACTAGAGGGGGATCTTAACCTTCCTCCATCAGAGCTAGATAAATCAAACCAAAAAGTAAATAAGAAAAAAGTAAGTGAATGAAATGTTAGCAAAATTAGAGCTAATAGATATTTGGAGAAAAATAAATAGGGATAAAAAGGAATATCCTTCTTTTCAGCAGCACATGGCACATATACAAAGATTGGCTAGGCCATAAAAACATTGCAAGCAAACGTAAGAAAGCAGGAATGATAAATGCAGTTTTTTTATTAGACATTTATTAATATTCGTTTTTAATCTTTATGCCCCTACTTTCCCCTTCACCCCCTGCTCTCGCCCCACCCATGGCCAATGCACATTTCCACTGGTTGTAACATGTGTCCTTGTTCAGGGTCTATTTCCCATTCATGTCCGCCTCAGCCCATGCATTCAAGCAATTGTTTATCTTATATGTTTCCTCTCCTGCAGTCCTTCCTCTGAATGTGGGTAGCATCTTTACCATAAATCCCTCAGAGCTGTCTTGTGTCATTGCAGTGCTGCTGGTACAGGAGCCCATTACATTTGGTTTTACCATAGTATATCAGTCTCTGTGTACAATGTTCTTCTGGCTCTGCTCCTTTTGCTCTGCATCACTTCCTGGAGGTCTCTCCAATTTGCATGGAATTCCTCCAGTTTATTATTCCTTTTAGCACAATAGTATTCCATCACCCGCATATACTACAATTTGTTCAGCCATTCTCCAATTGAAGGACATCCCCTAATTTTCCAGTTTTTTGCCACTACAAAAAGCGCAGCTATAAATATTTTCGTATAAGTCTGTTTATCTATGATCTGTTTGGGATACAAACCCAGCAATGGTATGGCTGGATCAAAGGGCAGGCAGTCTTTTATAGCCCTTTGAGCATAGTTCCAAATTGCCAGCCAGAATGGCCGGATCATTTCACAACTCCACCAGCAATGCATCAATGTCCCAATTTTGCCACATCCCCTCCAACACTCATTACTCTCCCCTCTCCCCATTTTAGCCAATCTGCTAGGTGTGAGGTGATACCTCAGAGTTGTTTTGATTTGCATTTCTCTAATTATTAGAGATTTAGAACACTTTCTCATGTGCTTATTGATACTTTTGATTTCTTTACCTGAAAATTGCCTATTCATGTCTCTTGCTCATTTATCAATTGGGGAAATGGCTTGATTTTTTATACAATTGCTTTAACTCCTTGTATATTTGAGTAATTAGACCCCTGTCAGAGTTTTTCGTTATGAAGATTTTTTCCCAATTTGTTGTTTCCCTTCTGATTTTGACTACATTGTTTTTGTTTGTACAAAAGCTTTTTTGCTTAATATAATCAAAACCATTAAATTTACATTTTGTAATTTTCTCTAACTCTTGCTTGGTTTTAAATTCTTTCCTTTCCCAGAGATCTGACAAGTATACTATTCTGTGTTCACTTAATTTATTTATAGTTTCCCTCTTTATATTCAAGTCATTCACCCATTCTGAATTTATCTTGGTGTAGAGTGTGAGATGTTGATCTAAACCTAATCTCTCCCATATTGTTTTCCAAATTTCCCAGCAGTTTTTGTCAAATAGTGGATTCATGTCCCAAAACTTGGGCTCTTTGGGTTTATCATACACTGTCTTGCTGACATCATTAACCCTGAGTCTATTCCACTGATCCTCCCTTCTATCTTTTAGCCAGTACCATATTGATTTAATGACTGCTGCTTTATAGTATAGTTTGATATCTGGTACTGCTAGGCCCCCCTCCTTCACATTTTTTTTCATTATTTCCCTTGATATTCTTGATCTTTTGTTATTCCAAATGAAATTTGTTATAGTTTTTCCTAATTCAGTAAAGAAGTTTTTTGGTAATTTGATAGGTATGGCGCTAAATAGGTAAATTAATTTGGGTAGAAT
>NC_058134.1:118315567-118370828 GCF_016433145.1 Gracilinanus agilis | reverse complement strand
TTCGATTCTAGCCTTTAAGGACTGGTTTTCGGCTTTAATGTTTTGGTTTTCAGCTATAATTTTTTGGTTTTCCTTTTCAATCTGGTCATTTTTGTTCTTCAATTGACTTGTCTCACTTTCCAATTGCAAAATTCTGGCTTTTAAACTGCTATTTTCTTGCCAGATTTCTTCCATCTTCCTCAGCATTTCATTTTTAAACTCTTCCATAGCTTGTGACCAGCTTTCATTTCTTTGGGGCGGTTTGGATTTTTGTTTTCCCTCCTCTGTTGTCTGGATTTTCTCTGTGTAGAAGTTGTCGAGTGTTCAAGAGTTTCTCTTGATAGTCTTTTTCTTCTGGGCTTCCTTATTGCTGGCCATTGTTAGCCCCACCCCTTTTCAGCTTTGTCTTTGCACTCAGGGTCTGCCTGCGCCTTGCAAGCTCAGGTCTCTTTGTCCTCAGGGTCAGGCTTCCTGGTAGTTCCAGGTCTGCCCCTCTGCCCGAGGCTCCTTTAGCAGTCTTTGGGGCTGCTTCCACTGCCGCGCTGGGTCTGCAGGGGGTCCTCACTGGAGGTCCAAGCCTGGGCTGGAGATCGTTATTCAAGCCTAGGGCACTGCCTTTGCCTGTGCAGATGCTCTTAGGGCATTGCCTTCACCCCTGCAGAAGGTAGTGAAAGTCCATGGGCTGGAGATCTTTATTCACACCTGAGGCAATGCCTTCAGCACTTGGGAAAGGCAGTGTTTTAGAGGCCTTTAGAGCCTGAGGCGTTGCCTTCACCCACGTGGATGCTGGGGGAAAGTCTGTGCGTGCCCCCAGCCACCTGGGGTCCCTCCTCTTACAGCACACAGGTACAAGCCCTGGGACTGCCAGTGATTATCTGGTTGCCCCAGTCCTGTTTTCACACTTGTGCGTTGGCGTTGTGCGAGGTGTGCGGTGTGGGGGTTGGGGGAGGGGCTTCTTCCTCTCACGTTTTAGTGAGAGCTGTTTCACCCCTTTATAGCGTGGAAATGCCCCGATTCTGCGTACCTTCAATGCTGCGCCCTGTTGTGGGGTTCCTTCGTTCCTCTGGACTTGTTTTTATTTCCCCTTGAGGAGTCCTGTATGCTTTGGTCAGGAGAGATCGAGCAGCTGCTCCTTACACTGCCACCATCTTAACCAGAAGTCTCTAATCTCCTAAATGCAATTTTTAAATACCATAATGCAATAAAAATAATAATCAATAACAGCTTGTGGAAAGGCAGATTTAAAACTAATTGGAAACTAAATAATCTAATTCTTCAAAATTGGTTGGTCAAAGAACAAATCAAAGAAACAATTAGCGACTTCATTGAAGAGAATGACAATGAGGAAACAATTTATCAAAATCTATGGGATGTAGCCAAAACAGTATTCAGAGTTATATCCCTGAGTGCATATATCAACAAATTAGAGAGAGAATGGTCAATGAATTGGGCATGCAAATTAAAAAACTAGAAAGAGAACAAATTTTAAATCCCCAAATAAACACTAAATTGGAAATCATAAAAATCAAAGGAGAAATTAATAAAATTGAAAGCAAAAGAACTATTGAACTAATAAATAAGACTAGGAACTGGTACTTTGAAAAAAAACAAATAAAATAAAGTACTGGTTAATCTAACAAAAAAAAAGAAAGAAGAAAACCAAATTAACAATATCGAAAATGAAAAGGGTGACCTCACCTCTAATAAAAAGGAAATTAAGGTAATTATTAAGAACTATTTTGCTTAATTATATGCAAATAAATTTGACAATCTAGGTAAAATGAATATTTACAAAAATATAAATTGCCTAGATTAAGAGAAAAGAAAATAGAATATTTAAAAAATCTCATCTCAGAAAAAGAAATTGAACAAGCCATCAAAGAACTCCCTAAGGAAAAATCCCCAGGGCCAGATGAATTCACAAGTGAACTCTATCAAACATTTAAAGAACAACTAATCCCAATACTATACAAATTATTTGACAAAATAATCAAAGAAGGAGTTTTACAAAATTCCTTTTATGATACAAATATGGTACTGAAGCCAGGCAGACTAAAAACAAGAGAAAGAATATTAGACCAATCTCCTTAATGAACATAGATGCAAAAATCTTAAATAGAAAACTAGCAAAAAGACTCCAGCAAGTTAATACAAGGATTATTCACTATGATCAGGTGGGATTTATACCAGGAATGCAAGGATGGTTTAATACTAGGAGAACTATCCACATAATTGAACATATCAACAACCAAACCAACAGAAATCACATTATTATCTCAAAAGATGCAGAAAAAGCCTTTGACAAAATACAACACTCATTCCTATTGAAAACACTAGAAAGTATAGTAATAGATGGGCCTATATATTTAAAACCATCTGCAAGCATCATCTGTAATGGGGATAAATTAGAAGCTTTCCCAAATCACCAACACCAGTGATTGTCAAATGACATTAAACTTCCTAACAAAATGGTAAAGGCCTGTGTTGGTGTTTATTCTTTTAACCCATTTCTATTTTTTTTTTTTGCCTTCAAGAGACCATTTGAGTGTATCAGGTGAAAGTTATCTCAATTGCTCCTTACTTTTCCTAACATTTTCATATTTCTTTCTGATTTTGTATAGCTTTGTAATTGCTTTAACAAATAAATGGGTTTATTGTAGAGACAACTGGTTTCCCACAGTGATAATAGGTTGTTTTCCTTTTTTCAAAATGTGACTGACTCCATTTTTGTGACATTATTTGGTGCTCACTATGCCTAGAACCTTTCAACTCTCTTCTTGAAGAAAATATATGAGCTTGAGGTTTCTACATGGTCTACAGACCTATTTTCTCTCCTATTTCTTATTCCTGATACATGTTTTCCAACATATTTTGCATTATCCTTTCCTATGCTCATCTATTAATTTGTCACCATGGACTAAAATACATGTTGATTAAATGTGAAGAATCTTAGTGATTTCTTCTTATCATCTCTGTCTTCTCATCTTCTGCAGCAATTTTTGGCTAATAAACTACAGTTATTTTCATGTTGCAAATGTTCTTCACATTGCAAACACTTAACAAGAGTATTACGATGAAGAATGGCATAAGTCCCATAAGATGATCTTTTTTGTTGCCTTTGGAACACAATGAAACAAATGTTATCAACTCCCTTACTTGTACTTTCCAAGAGCAACCTGTGGGTCACCCTTTTATTTGGTTGAAATTTCCTTTTCTCTTCTGTTTTCACTTAGATAATTTTCATTTTGACATGATCCACTTTTTCCATCATCACATTCTTTCATGGATTACAGGACAAGGATTTAATAACTAGTTAATGTTTAGGTCAATAGGATCTTAACCTGGGGTCCATGAACATAGATGGGAAAAATATTTTTTTTCACTCACCTCTCATTTGGAATTTTGTATTTCTCCCAATTATGGAATTTTAAAAAGCATTATTCTGAGAAGAGGGCTACAGGCTTCACTAGACTTCACTAGATACAAAAAGGTTTAGAACCTCTGGACTAAATAATCTCAGGACTATGATTTTTTGTACCCTATGTTTGCCTCTTAAACACTCTGCCACCATCCCTGTGCAAGTGGAATGGGCACGTCTAGGACTGAGAGCCATTTTGTATTTTTCTTTGTTTCTTGTGTCTCTGTACCCCCAAAATTTATTACTAAGTGGCCAGCCTACTGGTGATAATTTTCCTTGTACTTAGAAAGGCTGAGCCTTAGATAGTAGACTTAATTTGTTTCCTGATATGCATTTGAAGTATTTCTAGCATGACAGGTCCACCAAGAACTTAATCTCTGCTGATGCATCCTTCAGAATCTAGGGTCACCTCTGCAACATGAAGAAATAAGACTCTAGAAAGGCATATTAGACACTGTGATAATATGACCTTCTAGTCCAACCAACAAAAGACCCTTCACTTTTCTGAAAATGTTCTAAATCCTCTATCCAGTTTTAACCATACTAAATTTCTTGTATTAACACACCTTAGCCTTGAAAACAGAGCCTGCATTAATAGCTATACATGCTGATGTCACCAGAAGAGGAAAATTCTGGGCATTTCAAAGTCTTTGCTATTAAAATTGCATATACATTGGGGTGAAAAAATTATTGCAATCTGATCAGGCAATATTACTAGCCTAGTATTATATAAATACAGAGTATATTACTCAGATGACTTCCCCATTGATTTAGTTGGAGCTGTTATGATAACCATCTATGGGCTGAGCCTAAAGGATTTATCACCTAGTAGTTCTGTTGCTGAAACAAGAGCCCACCTAAGATATGATCAGAGGTTGATTTAAGAAATTGAAGTTTAATATGATTTTCCTACAAGAATTTATCATACTCACTTCTCCTCTAGCTTGTCTGAACACTCCCTGTGGGAGATAAAGGAGATACAGTAGTTTCAAAACCATGGGGTCTCCTGGCTCTTCACTGCCCTTGTTCTTAGGACAAATTTTCCAATGGTTAAGGATCAATGGGAAGAAATACACTTCACCAGAGCAATGGAGGGGAAATAGAGACACATTTAGAAGAGGAAGAAAGATTCCAACAAGGACAAGCATTGACAGCAAACTGGCCCTACCTACAGAATGCCTCCTAACCATTGCCTTGGGTAAAAGAAACAGGTGATGGTGGTGGTGGTAGCTGTCCAGCTGCTACACATTTAAAGAGAACTGGAGGGCAGAATAGACTTCACATAATGGGGTATAAAAGCATGCTTGTGTTCATAGAAAATGGAGGGCAACAAATTCAGCAAACTAATCCTTGGATTTATGCACCTATAATCTCTCTCAGTATTAGACCTCTACATACTGAATTAGACGTCTGCATTCATTCCTTCAGGCTACATTCCTGATACTAATACTGAAATTGCTTCCACCCTAGATCCCATGTTCTATCTCTTGTTCTATAGCTCCTCTGCCAAGGAACTCAGTTACCTATACCAGATTTATGGGATGTTTCTGCCTCCAAACTCTTTGCAAACTTTGGGTAAGTTAGCAGTTGGGATTATGAGATCAAGACCTTAGAAACCATTTAGTCCAAACCCTGTATTTTACAAACTAGGAAATTATGACCCAGGAAGGTTGTAACTTCCCCAAAATCACACAAGTAGCAAGTAACAGAGCCTCAATTCAAATCAGGTCATGCACTCTCTCTTTTGCTCCACACCACCTCCCAAGCAGAGACCTGATTCATAGACCCAAAAACTAGATAGGTGTGAAGTTATCAGAGGGGCCAGAATTGTTTTATTCTTCCTGTCCTGAGGCTTTTCAGGACTCCACTCAAGTAAACACATTTTTGTGAGTTGAATTTCCAAGATGGATTTGAAAAAGGAAGGGCTGATTCTTTTTGTGTGTCAGAGACCAGCAAGAGGGGAGAAGACAGTGGGAGGCAAAGGAAAGTCCCCATTAGTAAAGAAGTGCTGGGCAGTGGGAAGCAGGGAACTTTATTACAGGAACAGCTGCACACACAAGTCTCTTCTTCCCAACACTTCCCTGTCATTTAGAGAAAAGACAGCAAGCTTTTAAAGGATGCAGACGATTGCAAGGGATTGATGGACCACTATGGTTGGCTGGGCTGGTGATTTTGTAATTACAAAGCAGGTTTTTTAGACAGAATGGTTACCCCAACAGTGTAATTAAGAGGATCATTAAGAAATGTTGCTGGGCTTTGCATCACCCTGGGGCTTGAGTAACCACATTCTTACCACAGAATAATACAGTCAGGCTACATCATGGGGGTGCTGTTAATTAATTGAAACAAATATTTGTGGTAACAATTCTTTTGTAAGATATGTATGAAGCATTTGGATGTTGCAAGGATTCATGGGGATCTGATCAGGGCTAAAAATGCCACAAAAACAGATGTGGAGAACACCAGGATAGAGGTACCCAGCCATGACATTTAAAATGAAGAATTTATATAGTGCAGTTGAATTAGTACGATTTTATGTAGCATTAGGTCAATCCCATGTTCTATTCAGCCTATTCATTTTCAGAGGGCAATGAAAAAACTAGAGTATGCCCAGTAAGAACAATTAAGGAGTTGGCAAACAGGGTCTATAAGGAAAGATGAAAGTGACTGTGATTATTTGGGGGTCTGGTGAAAAGAAATCTGGGTCAGAAAATGATGAATATATTCAAATGTAAGATAGGTCCTTTTGTGGGGTATGCTTAATTTTAGGAGGAAATAGATAGAAATACTATACTATTGGGGAACATCAACTTTCCTCTCTTAGAACCAGATAAGTTTAACAAAAAATAAATAAGAAAGAAATTAAGGGGATGAATATAATTTCAGAAAAGTTAGATATGATAAACTTCTGGATAAAATAGAATAGAAATAGAAAGGAGTATACCTTTACTCAGTGGAACATAGCACTTACTTAAAAACTGACCATGTATTAGGACATAAAAATCTCATAACCAAATGCAGAAAAGCAGAAATATTAAATGCATCCCTTTCAGATCATGATGCCATACAAATTACATTCAATAAAGGGGCCATGGAAACACACATTAAAAATTAATTAGAGGGGCAGCTGGGTAGCTCAGTGGAGTGAGAGTCAGGCCTAGAGACGGGAGGTCCTAGGTTCAAACCCGGCCTCAGCCACTTCCCAGCTGTGTGACCCTGGGCAAGTCACTTGACCCCCATTGCCCACCCTTACCAATCTTCCACCTATGAGACAATACACCGAAGTACAAGGGTTTAAAAAAATTAATTAGAAACTAAGTAATCTAATCCTAAAGAATGAGTGGGCTAAAGAACAAATAACAGAAATAAAAAATAATAATTTCACTAAAGATAATGACAACAATGAGATAACATACCAAAATTTATGGGATACAACTAAAGCAGTTCATAGGGGAAATTTGATATCTCTAATTGCTTACATCAATAAAATGGAGAATGAGTAGATCAATGAATGGGACATGTAACTAAAAAAAAAATAGAAAAATAAAAACAAATTTAAAATCTGCAATTAATCACCAAATTTGTAAATCCTGAAAATCAAAGGAGAGATTAATAAAACTAAAAACCACTGAACTAATAAATAAAACTAGGACTTGGTTTTATGAAAAAACAAATAAACTAAACAATTGGTTTTTTAAAAGAAGACAATTGCCAATATCAAAAATGATAACGGTAAATTTACCCCAATGAAGATGAAATTAAAGAAATTATTAGGAGCTATTTTGCCCAATTATATGCCAGAAAATTGAATAATTTAAGTGAAATAGATGAATATTTATAAAACTATAAAATGCCCATATTAATAGAGGAAGAAATTGAATACTTAACACTACCTTAGAAAAAGAAATTGAGCAAAAGCCAACAATGAGCTACTTGAAAAAACCCTGAAAAATAGATGAATTTACAACTGAATTCTACCAAATATTTTCAGAACAATTCATTCCAATACTATATAAACTATTTGGAAAAATACACAAAGGTATCCTACCAAATTCTTCTTATAGCACAAATACAGTGCTGATACTTAAGCCAGGAAAGGCAAAAACAGAAAAGGAAATTAGAAAGAAAACTATAAAACAATTTCCCCAATGAATGCAAAAAATTTAAGCAAAATACTAGGGAGGAGATTACAGCAATATATCAAAAAATTTTAGACTATGACCAGGTGAGATTTATACCAGGAATTCAGGGCTGGTTCAATATTAGGAAAACTATAAGCATAATTGACCATATAAAAAATAAAAATAACAGAATCATATGATTATATTAATAGAGGCAGAAAAGCTTTTCACAAAATACAATACCCATTCCTTTTACATTCTCCAGAAAGTCTAGGAATATATATAGTCCTTGGCTAAACATGCCAATTTCTGTATTCTCTCCTCACTGGTAGAGATTATTCAATGCCCTCTGCTTTCATGAAGGGCAGAGCTGGTGAGAGTGATGAAGAGATACTGGTTGTTCTGGTCTTCAACTTTGAGAGAGAAGATGAATATTTACAAACACTTTTCTGGTCATTGAAGGAAAAGAAAAACTGAGAAAAAGCAGAAATGTAGAATTTCAATTATGTCTCCATTCTCAATTTATTATATAGAGACTTTAATGATTTTCCCCTTAGGTCAGATCTGGGGCTCTTGAGAGAACTGAGCTACCACACACCAAATTGGAGTGTTCCTTTAATATGTGTTGTTATTTATCTTTATACCCAATGCCTCCGTGTGTGTATGTGTGTGTGTGTGTGTGTGTGTGTGTGTGTGTGTGTGTGTGTGTATTTTCTCTGACATCTCTTTGCTATCTGTTTGGACAAATGTTTTTTCTTTCTATTTGCTACAAATATTCATCATGGAACTGGTATTTGTGGGGAAGGAGGTCAAAGCTTGGATACAGAGCTTGGGATCTTTCTTTCCTATTAAAGAATGATGATCAAGAATTCAACTTGAACCAAAAAAAACCATTTCCCCTAGACTAATAAGTTTGAGAGAGCATTTTAGTCTTTCTAAGGGGAGTAGAGTGACCAGCCTCTGGCTCCAAACCTCCATCTTTCATTCCTGGCATGAATATGAGTTTCCTTTGGAGCAGGATAGGGGAAGGACATGAGTGATATCTATTCTTGACTTTCTGCAAGCCTCATTGAGGTAGACCTACATGGACATAACTCACATGAGCAAAAAAAAAAAAAGTACTTCCATACTCACACTATACTTCCTATCTATACAAAATAAATAAAAAGTAATTCAACTAACAACTAGGGAATCAGGGAAGGATTCCTCTAGGACATGGAACATTTGTTGAGCCTTGAAGGAAAGTAGGAATTTTAAGAGGTAGAGGTGAGGAGGGTGGGCAGTTTATGGGAGATGCCCTAAACATGTAGGCAGGAGACGGGATGTTATATACAGGAAACATTAAATAGGTCAATTTGGGTAAAATATAGTAATGTATGAGGGGTAATAGTTGTCTGACCATCAGTTCCTTCATTTATAGATTAGAATTGTAACACTTGGAATTCATATTTCTCAAGGTTGTTATGGGGAAAGCACTTTGTAGAATTAAAGAGCAGTAGAGAGAATGTATTATTTTTTAAGGTTTTTCTTTGGAGGGTGCTGCAAGGAGGCAAGGCTAAAGGGTAGCCTACCAGAAGTTCTTAACCAGAAACAAAAAAACAACCAAAAAGAAAAACACTAATATCACCACCACCACCAATAAAACAAAAAGCAAAATCCTCAAAATCAGAACTTTTGCAAACACAAAGGGAGTCTGTTAGACAATGATACCTAGCAGAGGGCAAGAAACTTCTCACACCCCTGACTGAGAAATTTTTCTAGGGGAAAGAAATGGAGTTGAAAAGATTTTCTAGTGAGTACAAAGAGATGAATTGTTTCATAGACAGACAGTGGCTATTTTCTAGGAAGGAATATGACAAAGTGGAAGAAATCAGTCCTGGGAGCAGGAAAAAAAATGCTATTTCTTTCACCTCACTTCTGTAGTTCATATCTCAGTAGGAGGGGCCTGGCCACATTCAGAGTAGAATGTAAACCAGGGCTCCATTATTCAGGAACATATCCCTTAACAATAAGGTATACCCCTGGATGTTGTCCAGCCAAAGAATAGCCTCAGGGATCAGACACAAACCTCAGGACCTCAATAACCCTGATAGCCAACATATAAGGCTCAGCTTGGCCTCTTCCCCAAAGTGCAAGTGGAAGGCGCTGGGTTTGGGGGTTTTTTTGAGAGTGCCTGTCAATGTAGCTGTATGAATGCGACCTAGCACTGAGCAGTGGCTTCAAAGATATGGAGAGAGCCAATTATCCGAGGCAGCCAGCTCTCTCTAGATCACTGACAGAAGCAGGATCAGTTAGGAAGCTGGGCTTTCTGTTGTGATGGGCTGCTCCCACCGAGAACCTGCTGCTTTGCAGGCAGGACACGTAGAATCACATTATACATCTCCCAGCTTGCCACATCCTGTTATGTTGCATCCCATCAACCTAAGCCATGATGGAGGCGAACACAACCTGTGGTGACACAAAGCACTTTGTAATGCGTTGTAGCATTTAAATGTACATCAGCCAAGGTGCACACATTGGCTTTTACACTGGATGCTCATTATCCAGGAGAATGTGATCTAATGCGCAGGAACTGCTGGCTGAGGGGATAAAAATGGAGTCAAGTGACAGCCGCTGAGTTCGACTCCATCTGAGCACTAGAGTTCATCCACCACCATAAATTATCGTGAGTCTATCCTAGGTTCTCAGCTTCTGAAAAGTCCACAGCCATTGGAACTGAGAGATGAGACAGAAATAGGAAATGGCATCAGCCTCTCTGCAAATGAAGATAGTATTCTGGTTCTGACATTACATGGATGTGGTCTCAGATTTATTCCTGAAGTAGCAAGGAACCAACAAGATTCCTCGTAAGCTGGCTCCGAGACAAAAGCCTGAACGGCAGAGCAAGTATAATTGCCTAGCTGTCCCTCTTGGGACTTCAATCTGTGATCTTGGCTTCATCATTTGTTCTAGCCCCTTGAGCTAAGCAGATGAGACATTGCAAAGGAATCAACACCCATTCAATCAATGAATGAGTATCTTTAGAAGGTAAGAGCTCCAACACAGACAATGCCTCAACTTCAAGATACTGCCTAGGTGAACTGAATCCTTCATCGTGCTCCAAAGACAAGTCCTATTTAGCTCCAGTGGTCAGCAATGGTGCAGAAATGAAAAATTGGGCTTGCTGCCAGGAAAGTCAATGACAGCTGTCAAATAAGTTGTTCTGGGATAATGGGATGGATTCTCTCAATAGGGGTGTTTCGGCAAAGACTGAAGAATGATTGATCAGGTTTGTTGTAGAAGGGATTCCTATTCAAAGACAGGCTAGACTAGATGACCTCTGAAGTTCCTTCCAGTTCTAGAACTCTGATATTCTGAGAAAACTTGAGTTTCCCAAATTCCAGTTTAAGAGATAGAGCAGTTAGGAGACTTGCAGCCCAATTGTTGAGAGCCTTTGATATGCTTTCAGCACTCAACAATAAAAACAGCAGTAGCATTTGATTTAGGACTTCAAAGTGTGCAAAATGTTTTATATGTTGAAGCCTCATAACAATCCTGCAAGAAAAATCTAAAACAGGTTGAGAACCCCAGAAACATTTTTTCTTTCTTTTTTAAACCCATACCTTCCATCTTAGAATCAACACAATGTATTGGTTCCAAGGCAGAAGGGTAAGAACTAGCAATGGGAGTTAAGTGATTGGCTTGAGGGTCACACAGCTGGGAAGTATCTGAGGCCAGATTTGAAACTAGGACCTTCCATTTCCAGGTCTCACTCTCAATCCACTGAGTCTTCTAGCTACCTCCTTACCCAGGAGCTTTTTCTTATGAGAGTAGGGAATATTTTTATTCCAGAAATTCTACAAGGACTCTAAACCTTCCCCTACCTTTAAATTATAGAGCATTTTTATTCTATAATTAGAGGTAAGAATTAGGATTTCTTGCTCCAACTTTGGTTTTCATGGGACTCTGAATAGATAAATCATAATAATAGTGTTTTTATAATGCTTTATATATTATCTCATTTTATCTTCACAACAACTTTGGAAGGTAGATGCAATAATTATCTCCATTTTATCTCCAAAATGAGAAAACTGAAGTTCAGAAAGATTAAACAACTTGTCCAGTGTCACAAAGTTAGGAAAGTTCCTACATCCACATTTGAATTCAAATCTTCCTGATTTTAAGTCTAGTGCTCTGTCCTCTACCACCTAGCTGTCCCCCAAAAACATTTATGAGTTTCCTTCTATATATAATGCACAGAGCTAGGCCCTGGAGACTCAAAGATATTCTGACAATAGAACATTTTCTGGGCAGCTAGGTAGTGCTGGCCTGGAGTCAGGAAAGCATAAGTTCAAGTCCAGCCTCAGGCACTTACTAATGGTGTGACCTTGGGCAAGTCACTTAACCCTATTTGCCCCAGTTTCCTCATCAGTGAAATAAACTAGAGAAGGAAATGGTAAACCACTCTAGTATCTCTGCCAAGTAAACCCCAAATGGAGTCACAAAGAGTCAGATATGACTGAAATGACTTAACAAAATTTTCTGCTTTCAATAAACTCACATTGATCCTGGATGACATGTCATGTACATTTATACTATAGGTACAGAGTACCCTTGGGAAAAGGCTCTAGTGGCTTAAGCCATTAAGAAAGGCTTCATGTAGAAGATGGCGCTTGAGCTAAGCCATGAAGGAGACCTGAAGGAATGCATTCCAGGCAGGATGATAAGCATCACAAAGGTGGTGGAAGCATCAAGTATTGAGCCAAGTATGCAGGCAAAGGAAGTATCTAGGGAAATGACTCTTTCAAAATAGAATTAAGTTCTCCCTACTCTTGCCTCCATCCTTTACATCAGTGATTCCCAAAGTGGGTGCCACCGCCCCCTGGTGGGTGCTGCAGCAATCCAGGAGGATGATGATGGCCACATTTTTTTTTTTTTGGTATTACATTCTATTCTTAGTTCAATAAATAGTTTCATAATTTCCAGGGGGCGCTAAGTAATATTTTTTCTGGAAAGGGGGTGGTAGGCCAAAAAAAGTTTGGGAACCACTGCTTTACATGAAAAGCCTCAGTTGAACAGCTAATGTCTTGGTGAAATGGTCAATGAACCTGTCACTCAGACACATAATCCACAAGAGGCAGTGTGTTCCCTTCTCCTGGAATCAGATAAAACATTCATCATATGTTAAGACAAAGGACTCTTTGAACTACATTGCCAGTCAGGTACCGAGGGTTGGCCAGATCTTCAGTACCTGACTGGCAGTGTAGTTCGAAGAGTCCTACATCTTAACAGCAGTTTGACATAGTAAGTAGGCTGCTGCATTAGGAGTCAGAAGAACTAGGTTAAAAATCTGCCTCATACATCTACCAGCCATGCAATGATATTATATGTGCAAATTACTTAATGAAGAGATTGGACTAGAGGACTTCTCGGGTCCCCTCTAGCGCTAAGACTATAGTACTATAATCATATAACCTCTCAGTTCCAGTTTCCACATCTGTAAAACTGGGATAATATTTATACTATTGAATTCAGAGGTTTATTATGAAGAAAATGCCTTGAAAATTGTAAAGTTCTAAATATATGTATTATCTTTTGAGTTTCTAGACCCTTTGTCCTTCTTCTCTTTCTTAACTAAATTCTTATCGTTCTACTCTCTACTCCCGTCTGGTTCACATCCCTTCCATCTTCACATATGCCCCTTCTTTTCCCACACCATTTTACCCTACCCCTTACCCAAACTCCATATACTGCTGTCTCTTCATCCATGTTTCATGAGCATTCATTCATTCAAGTGTCTATATTCAGTACACTGGTAGGATTTGATGGCGATATGAGCTTTCTTTTGGATGAGGTCCAAATCAACTTTCATGAAACTCTTCTTGTTTAAACAGAACAAAGTCCAGGATCAAATATAAATTCCTATGGAATTTTAAACTTAACTTTGCCATCTTACACCTTACTCAACTCCCTATAGAATATATATGTGTATATACAGATAGACACCATGCACACACATACACACACACACACACACACACACACACAGAGTTGTTGTTGAGTTGTTTCAGTTGGTTGCGTCTGACTCTTCATGACCCCATTTGGGGTTTTCTTGGCAAGGATACTGGAGTGGCTTGTCATTTTCTTCTCTACCTCATTTTTCAGAAGAGGAAACTGAGGCCATAGTTGTCTAGTGAGTGCATGCTTTAATCAGACAAGAAGCATTTATGAAGCACTTATATACCAGGCACTGTGCTAAGGACTAGCAAAGGAAAGCAAAAAATAAAGACTTTGCCCTTAAGGAACTCACATTTGAACGAGAGAGACAATATCCAAATAACTATATACATACAACTATGAACATACAATTGAATAAATGGAAGATATTAGCGGGAAGGGACTGGGTAAGGGGAGGGATAAAAAGCCATATAGGCTGTGCCGAAGTCAAAAACAACGATTCAAAAGTCAAATAGTGTGGTTATGACACTTGGTGGGAAAAGGGACATTAGGGAAATGAGTGGCTGTGCTGATAATTATGTATCAAATTGCCTCAGATTTGAGCAGAGGGGGAAAAAAATGAACAGTGAGCCCATGGAGAGAAAGGATGAGACCTGCAGACTTTACTGTGATGACTTTGAAATGCACTTGGGTAGGATCCCTCTGGGAACAGACAGGCAGGTTTCTTCACAAAGTCGATGGGTGGCTTGGTGACCTGCCACCTACATTCACTATCTCTCATGTACCAATTTGTAGAGAGTTATGAAGGTGGCGAGATAGTAGGAAGGATTTATTGGCTGCTTTCCAGTGTCTGTGCATGTTGAGAATAGATATCTAGCAAGGGGTGAGATAAGGAATCTTGTGTTTAGAGGGTATTATCAGAATTATCAGTCTTAGATATAACCACTTGTCTGCATGCCTTAGGCCAGTAAAAATTAAAGACAGAATGTTACTCTCTGTTTTGTCTAAACACAGTAAACTGGAACGGAAAGAAGTTGGTTAGCCCAAATAACATTTTGGCTTTGGTACATGTGTGTAATACACAGGGTGTTCCAAAAATCTTAGTGTAGTTTTAAACTATTAAAGCTTAAAACTGCATTAAGACTTTTGGGACACCTTGTACAGCAATTCCACTTTCTCTCCAAAGGAAAAGAGAGTAGGGAGCTGCAAACCTCCCTGGGTGGCAAAACATGGACTGGCTCATACTCTTTTCCTGGAATAGTTTGCCTTCCTCTGTTTGTCTCTTGAATTTCTATCTATCTCAACTATGTTTCATAACTCCCTAATATGCTTTTCACGGTGTGTTTTAAAATATTTTCATATTGTGTTTTAAAATTAAATTAAAAAATTCATATTGCATTTTTAAAATTTTTTGGTTATGTTTTATACGCCTTCTAGATTGGAAACTGGGGTTCAAATCTGACCTCTTAGCTGTGTGACTGCGGGCAAGGCACTCCAATCCTCTAGTCCTTACTGTTCTTTGCCTTGGAACCAAAACACTCAGTAGGGATTCTAAGACAGAAGGTAGGAGTTTAAAAAAATCTCCAAGAGGGTGGGGATTGTGTCTTATCTAATCTTTGTATCCTACCCCTATAGCACTTTGCTTTGTACCCAATAGATGCAATAGAAAGACCAGAATTTTTAATAAGCTAAAGGACCAAACTTAGGTCAATTGAGCCAGGGGTTTTTCATGAACTAGAAATAATAGGATGAAAATTTTTATTTCAAAATAGAATTATAACATCTGCTTGTAATTATATGTATTTAACCATTTGACCAAAATAAAATTTAACCAAACAGAAGAGATTATAGTAAATTTGAGTAAAATTATGAGAAATTATTTTAAAGTTCTTGTGCCAATTGATACATGTGACCCTCAAATATTTGTTGAATGGTGATTACTTGCTTCATGAATTTATATTTTAAAGGTGTCTTGTAAAATCTGTAGTCCTAATATCCAAGAAGATTGTGTGCTGTGATGATTCCCTCATCTTCCTTGTGAAAGGAAGTAGAAAGAAAAATGTTATTTATACCATTTAGACAAGCACAAGCTCCAAGTTTGTAGGAGAGAATCGGGCCTAGTATCTTTTCCACAAGATCATAAGTTTCAAACTAGAAAAGATGTTAGAGACCACGGCGTCCAATCCCCTTATTTTACAAGTGTGAAAACTGAGGTCAGAAAAAGCAAAATGATTTACCCAAAGTCACATAGGTAATATAGTACAAAAGAAATCAGGGGTTCAAACCCTGCTCCTTTGACTTGAAATCCAGCAAACTTTTCATACAGAACTATAGTATCTTAAGTTACTTAATTTGTCATAACTTAAAAATGGAAATTTATTGGGTCCAAGTCCTACTTGGTTAGATAATTACCTTTTAATTCCTTTACTTCTAGTGATTATTAATAAACTTTATAAAATATAACACCTGGAGTATTGGAAATTAATTTAAATCTTACATTAATGGCAGCCAGAAGTGGGGTTTAGAACCCTTAATTCTCTCTAAGTGAGTAAATTAGTTTGAAAAGAAACTGCATTTTTCTCCTGCATGGTCTTCTTGCACCACCCCTCTGGGGAACTCTCTTCTGAGTTTGTCACATAGATGATGATGGATGGACTCCATCAAATTGGTTGCAACCTGTATACAACATTTGGAAAGTTTAATAAACTAAAATTTTTAATTGATTTTAAGGGGCTTTCAGAAATGATTTTTAGATATCCAGTATCACCACTATCTCTTACTGATCATTCATCTACCTTTGAGTTGTTTGTAACAAGAGGTAAAGGGTCCATTTAGTAGCTGAAGTGAAGTGCTGCATTTATAAACATGTAATAGATGAATCTGAAGTGATTTTCACTATTGTAGTCCTCACCTCCATATTCATATTGCAATGGATGGGACATATAAAGACATGCCTGAGTATGGCTGTTACAGTCCCTCTCAGGGACCATTCAGAGGAGGGAGATTTCCCAAAGGGTTTAGTTACCCTTGATGGTATATATATGATATATAATCTCATACAGGAGGTGGGAAAGTTTCTACTGTGGAGCATGGTACCCCTGAATGGTCCCTGAGAGGGAGCATTTCCTATGAAGCCTAATAACTTCTGAATGTTTTTTTTATATTTGTAACTTTTCAGCTTACTTTACCTTTCCATCAGAATAATCTAGATTCTTGGTGACATTTTAGACCCAAAAGATTTTCATTAGTAATACAGAGTTTTTTTCTGGGCACTCCTGCCACATTTTGGAATGATGTCACTAATAGACTTTGTTAAAAATATCTAGTCCCTTTTCTGTCTTTTATAAGTGTCGCAATTTTCTGAGGTCCTGACTGCTGATTGGATAAGTGCATATTGTTGTAATGGTCCTATAGGCTTTGGGGACATAAATCACTTTATTGGGCCCTAATTTTAGGAACTGTTATAAGCTTATTCTTGCCTACTCTAAATTTTTATATACTATTTGATTTTGTTTTTTTTTTTCTTTTCTTCTCTTTGGGTTTTTTATGTTTTTTATTTCCTTTTAACTATTGATTCACATACCTCATAACTCAGCCATATATTCGTGTGTTTGTCAACACCCTCCTCAGGGGGGATTGTATAATTGTCATATAATTCTAGATTTATAAAAATTTTCTTATTTGAGAGTAATTTTAGGATAAGAAACTTGCTACCTCCCTGAATCTAGAAAGTGAACTTTTTAGAGAAGGTGCCATGGAGATACCTGCAGAAACCTCCCACTACACCAAAAGATCCAGAATGAACTTTGGGATGTAGTGAAATTGAACTGTGAAGGGTTGAACACATTTATTTTGAATGTAAACTCTTATGCCAAAATGGACTGCCCCATAATTGGCTTTTTGTCAATGTGTCTAGCAATCATTGGTATTGTTCTTTCTCTTTTTATTTCCCTTTTATCCCCAAATTATTGTAATTTCCCCTTAGAAAGTACAATATGGTATGTACCTCTCATTGAAGATGTCTGGAAGTATAAGCTGATTATGTTAAAATGATCTATTGAGGAGACTAGTCTCCCAAAGGATCACAGAGGCGATTGTGTAATTAATATCTGTACCCTAGAACTATAATTCCCAGCACCCCACTCTCCTCCTCACATTACATGCTGATATAGGGAGGATATAAATTTGGTGTAGTCCTGTCTCTTGCTCTCTTTTCTTCCTGTTGGGGCTTTGGTGGAACAGGTTTTTTAAACAGGCAAGAAAATTTAGTCTTGTGGTCTTATTTGGTTAGATAATTACCTCTTTATTCCTTTACTTCTAGTAATTATTAATAAACTTTATAAAATATAATTCTTGGAATTGCTGGCCATTAATTTAAGTCTTATAAGTGATAGAACTAAAATTATACAGACCTAAGTTCAAATCAGGCCTTAGATACTTAGTAGTCGTGTGACCTTGGGAATACCATGTAACCTCTATTTACCTCAATTTCCTTACCTGTAAAATGGGGATGATAATAGAACACACCTCTCAGGATTGTTGTGAAGATCAAATGAAACATTTGTAAAGTGTTAGCACTTTACACAGTGCCTGGCACACAGTGGGTACTATATACATACAAACTATTATCTTATTATTTATATAATTATTATTTATTAATTACTTATGCAAGATTCATTGAGCACTTACTACACATACAGCATTATATTATTTTATGAGACATAAAAAATTTCATAGGCTGGATCCAGAAAAAAATGTCTCTGATCTCTGGGTCATTACAAGATGGTAGGAGAAATGTCAAGTGTACTAATAAGTATAAGATACAAGGTCAAAGAATGGGAGGGAAAGAGTAACCCCTCATAATAAAGGCTAGACACCAAGACTGAATTTAGAAATCACATGCATAGGTCAAGAGGATAAAGAAGCCTTTTAGCCCAGAAGAAGAGGGAGAAGGATTATACCATAGCCTCTTGGGCACAGCACTATTTTTTTTTCAATTAACCAATTGATAAACATTTATTAAGCACCTATGTGCCAACCGCTGTGCTAAGCACTGGTAATATAAAAAGAAGCAAAAGAAAGATCCTGCCCTCAAGGAGCTTACAATCTAATGTATGTTATACTCACATTGGCCATGTTCTGAGAAAGTATGCCTTGTTCTGTAACTCTAGCCAGCCCTCTGGCAAGAGATAGGAAGAGTGGATCATGGCTACTAAAGACCCAGAAAAGAAAGCTTTTTTCTCACCATCAAATTCTTTTCAAAATGCCTACAGATCAGAGGACCTCCCAATCTTTCTGCATCTATATGTTATGTCCTTCCATGTGAACTCTGAGAGAAAGGACTGTCTCAAGTTTCTAAATGTGCTTAACATAGTACATTACATACGGTAAGTGGATAGGAAATGCTTTTTTCTGGTTTTTATTCAATTATCTCTTGCAAGAGTATTGGTTCATTCCATGGAGAGATGAGAGAGAGACTAGATGCAGAAAATGTCCATTTTGCTTATTTGAACCCAATGGTCAGAAACAGGTTATTAAAAAAAAGTCTTCTCATTATCTACCCAGATGTAGACATACCATGACATACCATCAGAAAAAAGGTAATTTCTCTATCCTCCCCCTCCAGAAGACCCTAGGGAACCTCTAGAGAAAGTCTGATGAAATGTGTATCGCATGTATTCCTATTGACTGCATCTGGTCAATTTGGATGCAACAGGGAAGTAGGTTGTTGGTAGAAACAAAATATAACAAGTGGCTTATAAAGATGTCTGTCGTGGTGCCACAGAGATAGCTGTGATATCATGGCTCTATTCCCCACCCATAGATGAGTATAAATATCATTAATGTCACCATGCCTTACAGATAGATGCCAGATAGAAGCAGAATAGAGAGACCCTAGTGCTGTGGCAGGCTACCCAAATACTGCTAAATCCAGGGTATTATGAGCTCTCATCTTCCTACAATTAAACAGATAATTAAGACATAACAGCATATTTTCCCAATATAAATTGATAGATGCTGGTTGGTAATGTTAGCATTAGGAATAAATTGGGCCATAATAGGCAAAGGATGTTATTGCTATTATAAAAATAAAGATCTGTCTCTGCAACCAATCAATTCAGCAGATATATACCAACAATCAAATTGTTAAAAAATGACTTCTATAAATTACCCAGTGTTCCATCTAATGGTGCCAGAAGCAGCTGTGATACAATTTGGGGCTGATAGAACCATACGTTGAGAGCGCTTTATCATGCTGATGCTTTTCATTCCTTTCAAAGTGGTTATACCAGAGCCGGCATCTTTGTTTAATGTCCCCATGTGAAAACAAAGTGTATTTCACACCGGGTTAGCAAAGTCATTTTGGCAGAAACACTCAGGAATAGATGCATTTAATACGGGAAGAATAATTCAATTTTTGTTCTATTATTTCAGCGATACTAAGGCAATATCCTTAATTCTTCATTAAGCCTTCTGGGTTGCAAGGAAGTTGCTATTCTTTATGAGCTGCCATGCCTCTTTCAAATGAATGTGGAAAAGACCCACAAAGGAATGGTTATAATCATGTATTTTTTAGTCATGTCTACCAGCCATTTCTGTGGAGCTGGAACAATTTAGTACCTTTGCTCAGTACCTATAGCACTCCCACAGTCAACCTGTCCAAACTTTTATTGTCTGTGTTAATGTCTAATAGCCAGCCCTCCATGTGATTTTGCCAGTGGCCCACTTTCCTTTGCATATTCATGGCAGCTGGAAAATGCTACTAAATGCTGGCTGAACTGAAGGCAATTTTCCCAGCTGGAAACCCTCATACAGCAGGAATCTGTCTTTAGTTTGATGTTCCCAGGCTTAGTTCTCACACTGTGGCAAACTGCTCCCTGTGTTGCACAAGGCAGCCTGAGCTAGTGCCCAAGCTGGAGGAGGTTTGGGTTTCTCTAAATATCATAAGAGAAATGACACAAAATTTAGATTATTCAAGAGGAACTAAGCATCTAAAGACCACTCTCCCACAGGACAGATCTGCTTATGGAAAAACAGCAACTATCTTCCCCCAAGGGGAAAAGTGGGATGCAAAGAAATCTAACCTTTCATCTTCTCCTTTAACTGGTATGCTTCTCCCACAGAAAACCATAATCCCATTCCTTAGGCTTGCAAATTCTTTGGCCAGTCATTTAGCACAAGATTTGTCCTACAAGCTTGGTAGCAAAACAAAAAAGTGCCTGGCCTCAAGAAGTTTACAATCCAGTTGAGTTAGGAAAGTCATGAGTCTAGAAAGTCATTTAGAACTGTTAGGGACCTTCCTGGTCATTTGCTAAAACCCTCTCATTTTTGTAAAATTGTTATTGATATTTGTTTTTCTAACAACCTGGTTGCTAAAAACCTTCTTTCCTCCACTATGCAGCAAGATCTCTTGTAAAAAAGAACAGAAAAGAAAAAGTGTGTGTGTGTGTGCGTGCGTGCGTGCGTGTGTGTGTGTGTGTGTGTGTGTGTGTGTGTGTGTAGGGTTTCAGCAAAATTAGCATATTGAACAAGTCTTATGATATGCAATATTCCATAACCATAGTTTCTCACCCCTTCAGAGAAAGGAGGGGGCCAGATTTTCTCCACTATTCTCCAAGGTCAAGTTTTCACTATAATAACAACATATTCCATTTCCTGTTTTTTGTTATTGTTGAAGATATTTCATTTTTATTGTAGTCCTTGTGAATATTGCTTCCATGACAATTCTCTCCATTTCTACATGAGAAATTGTGACACCAAGAAGCAGAGGGACTTGGCTAAGGTCATATAGGCACTACCACAGCCAGGATTTGAGTTTATCAAAGCATACAATCTAGCTCAAACCTAGGATTTTTATATGATGCACAGATATAAAAATAAAACAATAGAAGATAGGACATTTATATAGACCAAATAAATGGCATATGCAATAGAATTGGGAATCAGAGAGGAAAAGATCACTTTAAGGAGGGACTATCAGGGAAGGAATTTGATCTGGACTTGAAGGCTAGATCATATGTGGTTATGATTTGTTTCATAATCAAACCCGTCCCCCCCCTCCAACTTAAGACAGAAAAGATTATGCCTTTGAGGAACTTCTCCCTGATGTCACATTCTCCTGATTGATGACTCTCTCTTTTTTTTTAAACCCTTATCTTCTCTCTTAGAATTAATACTTTTAGTTCCAAGGTAGAAGAGCAGTAAGGGCTAGGCAATTGGGGTTAAGTGATCTGCTCAGGGTCACATAGCTCGATAGTGTCTGAGATCAGCTTTGAAACCAGGACCTCCTATCTCTAGGTTCGAATCTCAATTCACTGAGCCACTTAGCTGCCCCAGTGACTGTCTCTTTACCAGCCAACTCACAACCAAGTAGGTATTCTTACTCACTCCTCTTCACCTTGTTTGGGGGGGGGGACTTAAACCATGACTAAATCAAATCTATTATTGCTCCTGCAAGGGGTATGTCAATATATTTCCCTATAGATCCATTCACTCATCATCCCTGTAAATGTCTAGAGTAAAATGTCCCTTTCTTGGCTACCACCCAACTCTATGAATTGGTTCCCCTATGATAATATAAACTCCTTGGAGGCAAAGTAGTAGTAGTAGCAGCAGCAGCAGCAATCAAAGTAAAAAAGTAGTAAACTTAGTCATTTGTATTAAGTAATTCTAAAGGGTTTTCTAGAGTAATTAGATCAATTCAACAGTTTCTGTGTGCCTGTCTTCCTCCAAAACCCTTCAACATTAACCATTTCCACATATTAGCTTCTTTGCAACTTTGATGATTATTAGGGGAAATGCTAGAGACATTTTAATTTAATCTTATTCTTAGTAATTATGAATATGTTTTCACATGGTTCCTCCAATATATTTTTCATCTAATTGTCAGATTAATCTTCTTCACGTATAGATCTCATCATATCACTACTATTTTCAAAATACTTCCATGGATCCCTAATGTCTACTGAATGAAATATAAGCTATTTAGTCTGGAAGTAAAAGACTAAAGCAATTTAAAACCATCATATCTTTTCAGATTTCTATGTGCTACATATTCTATGACCCAGCTAAACTGAACTATTTGCTTTTCTCATGTACAAGTTCTATGCTTTGAAAAAAAAATAACCCTTGCTTTTTGTCTTAGAATTGATACTATTATTTTCAAGGCAGAAGAATGGTAAGGGGTAGGGAATTGGGATAAAGTGACTTCCCCAGGATCATACAGTTAAGAAGTATCTGAGGCCAGATTTGAAGCCAGGACTTCTTTTCTCTAGGCCTGTCTCTCTATCCACTGAGCCACCTAGCTGCCGCAGTCCTATCCTGTCTCAACTGCAACTTTGGTCACATAATATTTTATGCCAGAAATGTCTCCCCTCAAATCTCTCTGTATGTTGAAATCCTACCATAGATGTACATAGTCCATGTGTGGCTCAGGTGTGCCAGAATATCCTGGGATAAGGGTTCCCATTGGCCCTTCCCCTTCTCTACCTTTCTCATCATAATAAATATTCTACTGAGTGTCTCCTCTGCTGCAAATAAAGGGAAGGAAAAGACATAATGGTAATGTTCACTCCAGTATATACCCAGCACATGATCTCTACAGGTCTATGAACCCAATACATTCAAGAGCCAATGCAAATGCCACTTCTTCTTTGAAGCTTTTTGTGATTCTCTTCATTTGGAAATGTTCTTTTCTTCCTAATATTTCACGTACCTATACCTTATTTGTTCTTATCTAGGAGATGTATAACTAGAATTTTGAACCCTTGAACTTCATCTCCCAGAATCCCTTTTCTTTCTTTCCCATGTTACGTCCTTACATTGTATAGATAAAACTTTCTGTTACTCTTCTCTCTCTCTCTCTCTCTCTCTCTCTCTCTCTCTCTCTCTCTCTCTCTTCTCCTGTGAATGTGGTCCCAGTAAACTCCTCTTTACTCAGGCTATTTTATTCCTTTACTTCAAGTGATTATTAATAAGTCTTATAAAAACAATACTTAGAATATTGGATATTAATTTTTAATTTTACAGAAGTGTAGTGACTAGAGCACCAGACCTGGAATCAGAAAGACCCAAGTTAAAATCTGGCCTCATACATTCACTAGCTATATGACCTTGGGCAAGTTACTTAACTGCCTCAGTTTATTTGTCTATAAAATGGGGATAATAATAACACCAATCTCCTAGGATTGCTGTGAGGATAAAATACTTGTAAAGCACTTTGCAAACCTTAAGGAATTATGTAAACATGAACTATTATCTTTTTGGATTGCGATTATTATTTATGTACTATATCTCTCCTAGTCCGACAAGCAGAGGAACTAATAAAACTTTCTAGCAAAACCCTGGAGGTGAAAGGGAGAGGGGAGAATTGTTTTGCAGGGGACAGAATCACCATTTCCAAAGTAAGGAAACAACATCTTGCTAAAGAATTCTAGAACTAGAAAGGATATTTACTGTTGCTGGTAGCTAGTAAGCTGATCCCCATGTGCTGTTGCTTTGGGCATTTAGGGACTAAAAAAAGAGATAAGTTCAGAAAAGAAGAGAAAAAGCAGGTGTTATTTGGGTTGGGGGGAGTACAATTGGGGAAAGGGAGGGGAAGGTTCATTCTGCTTTTAGCTTCATGTTCTCTACTTCTGTGCAACTGCTGCAAGACAGACAGGAGAGATTTTAATATATTAATGTCTTCTGTTCCCTCCCTCATTTTTTATGCTATGATTGCACTTGTTGCCCACAGCATCATTCCTAGAAAGGTAAAATCTCTAATGATATTAATTCAGATTCAGCTACAAGGTTGCTTACCTGACTAAGCACTTTGAAATTCCTTTCACCTTCTTTAGGAGTTTGTCTAAGTGATCCTCATGCATGACAATTGCTGAGTACAATGTTCTGTCCATAGGGCATGCTTAATAAATGTTTGTTAAATATAACAGGGTAAACTAAATCAGAATAATTTTGATCTTCTTGCAATAAAGGAAATCAGAAAAGAGAAGGAAGTTGAAACTAATGGAAGATTGTCTCACTGGTTTTTCTCCTTGGAGAGGAAAATAAGGATTGACAGTTTTCACATGACCAAAGACAACAAGAAATATCATTTTTCTTTTTTTTTTTTAACGCTTACATTACACCTGAAAACTGATAGTGAATAATGATTCCAAAGCAGAAGAGCAGTAATAACTAGGCAGTTGGGATTAAGTGACTTGCCCACGTACAACTAGGAAGAAATATCTTTTCACAGGGCATTTGTTCATCTTGCACTGCAATGTTCATGGTATTTATAAAATGACCATCATGAAAATAATTATATCTCCTTCCTTTAGGCATTGTAGAGATGGGGGACTAGGATATGGAATATTCATATACTGTCAAATGTGGATGATGAATTGCTTGATTTGGTTGAACTGCCTTTTTTCTCTTCATTTCAAAATCTTTATTAGAAAGGAAGGCTTAGAGTGCAGGGAACATATTTGGAAATAGTAGCTAATATTTATATAACAGCTTAAAGTTTACAAAGCATTTTATATATGTGTGTCTGTATATAAAATATATATTATACATGTGCATATATATGCATATATGTGTGTGTGTGTGTGTGTGTGTGTGTGTGTGTGTGTAGTTGGATTTTGGGTCAGATTGGCAATTGTAGGACTTAGGACAGAATAGCGATGGTTTCTCCAGGTCCCAGACCAGAGTAGAAGCAGGCAAGCTTAACTGGATTGGAGGGGCCAGAGCTAGTAGAGTTCTCCTTCTCCTCCCCCACACTGGGAGCAGTTGGAAACAGTTAACAGAATATCCTCAAAGCTGGCTATGGGGGCTATTCAAGATTGGTAAATTCTGGGCCAAGATGGTAAATGGATAGGGACAAAACTTCTTGGGATAATAACTTTTGTATAAATTATTCCCCCACAGAATAAGAATAAATGAGACTTGGTCTACTTCAGATCAGACCACGGCTCCTTTGACAGAGACAGCTTCAGCTCCAGCCTGGATGGAGAACTTGGCTTTGTGAAGTGAGAGATGGGGAGTATGACCCAAGTTAACTAGATGCAGGCTCAATACACAAAAAACAAAAGATTTAATGATTTCAGGGAACTGGGAGAAGGGAACTAGTTTAAGGAAGGATGAGGGAAGGTAAACTAACTGAAACTGCTAAATGCTGGCTAGCAGCTCATTTCCCCTGGGGGGAGAATGTGTATTGAATGGCTGGACTCCTATCTAAACCCCTAAATAATCTTCTTCTAATTCCTAAACAGCTAAATGGAAGGTAGATAGTGATCTTGCTTGAAGGTCCATCTTGAGGATAGCTATCAAAGTCAAGCAGCCCCTGGCTGTCAGAGACTTAATGCCCCAGCCCCTGAAGCTACACAGAGTGTGAGTGCCAAGAGCCAAGAGCAAGACCCTTGCAACAGGGGTGACCTGGCTTTTATACCAGGTCTCCAACTGCCCTTAACTACCCCCTCCCTTGGAGTTCTGGGGGGGGCACTATGGAATTCTGTGATGTAGCTTTAACCCCTCTCAAGATCATGGATGTTAATATATAATTAGCTAGGTGGACCCGAGTTAAAATATAGCCTTAGATACTTACTAGCTGTGTGATCCTAGGGAATTCACTCAATCTTATTTGACTCAGTTTCCTCGTTTATAAAATGAGCTGGAGAAGGAAATGGAAAACTACTCCAGTACCTTTGCCAAAAAAAATCCTCAAATGGGTCACAAAGAGCTGGACATGATTGTAACAATTGATCAACAACCACACACAACATTCACATATTCATATGTATTATATATACATAATCTCATTTGATCCTCAATCTTGTGTTGTAGATATTATTAACTATTCTTTTTCTTTTTTTTTTTTGTAGATGAGAAAGCTGAGGCAAACAACTATGTGATTTGTCTGGCATTGTATTTCTAATAAATATCTGTGACAAGATTTGAGCTCATCTTCCTGATTTCAGGCCCAGTGCTCTACCTGCTTCATCACCTAACTACTCAAATAAATGTCATGTAAAAAACAAAGTTTACCAATAATAAATGGAAAAAGTAATGTCAATGGGGAGAAAATTAAAACTTATGAAATGATATCTATTTCTGAAGAAGAGATAGAGAAATTTTATAAAGAACAACATCCTCCAAATTAAATCAATATATATCATGATGCTTAGTGACTTCATTTTGAAGATAAGAATAATTGAGGATGGTGAAACCCATCATAGAAAAAATGGATTGAGAATAAGGAGTGAAAAAAGCCATGAATTTATAGGGTACACAGAAGATTTATGCTTGTATATTATACATACTTTCTTGAAGAATAGAATTGGAAGGCCCTGGATGTGGCAAGCACTGAATAATATCACAGAAAAATGAAACTGATCATATTTTAAAAGATAGGAAACAACTTGTCACTGATGTTGGAGATATTCTTGGATAAGCTATCTATGTATTTGTAGAATGTTCACTTATAAGAACCAATATCAGAGCTAGTACAAAGCCCAAAGAATAAACATGAGAAAAATATGATACACAATTAAAATAATTAAAACTTGCCTTATTTAAGAAAGTTCTAAAATATTTTTAGTTGATATCCTTCCTTTTCCATTATCCTTGTTTCTAAACTTATCTGCCTCCCCCACTGAAGGAGCCAATTCTTGTAAAAATTAAATGTTATCGATGATGAAAAAGTGGGGTATGAGTGGAAGAAATGATAATGACACTGAATACAAAAATTTCATATAGAAGTTTAATCACTACACTTGCCACTACGGAGGGAAACAAAAGAGTACAAAAGACACCTTAGCAAACACTTGACTTACTTCCCAAGCAAAGAGTAATGGCAGCCAAAGAAAACTCTAGTTTAGAACATAAACTTGTTTGTCAAATCTAACTGCAAAGGATGATGGAAAATTATGGGCAGTATCACCTCATAAAACAGAGAGAAGCAGTAGAGGATAAAAAACAGTTTAAAGGAAGCTTGCCAAAATATTCAATGGAGAAAAGTCATCCCAAGAGCATTTAAGGATGAAAAGAGAAGAAAAATAAAGAAAAGAGAAACAGAAGAGATTTACAAAGATTTTTATCACAAACTCTTTTTCACAATCAAGGATACCAAACTTTAACACTTGGATTCTAACACTGCAATCCCAGATGTGCTTATAGGGGATGGAGAAATAGCAGTGAAGAGAACAAAGAGAACAAAGATAAGGAGAGAGGCTGGATTAGAGCAGGCATACTTAGAGAAGAGTAATGCCACAGGTAACACAGATTTGGGGGCCCTGAGAGATCAATTTACCAGGTAGCTGAAGGAGGACAATACCAAAATGTATATTAAACATATTTCAGACCTTATTTATTTAAAAAACCAGGTAATCAAAAGAACATTAGCAATAACTGGTTTAAATATCCTACTTTCCAATCTAAACAAAATTTTTAAAATGAGAATGATGTACATACACATCCAGGATATCCTTGATGAAGGTATTATTAAGAAACAGGCAAATTTTTTTAAGCTCTTACCTTCTGTCTTAGTTTGTGAATTCTAAGACAAGAGATTGGCAAAGGCTAGGCAACTGGGGTTAAGTGACTTGCCCAGGGTCAAACAGCTATGAAGTATCTGATGTTAGAACCCAGGCCATCTCAACTTCAGATATTGCACCCTATCCACTGACCCAGAACAGGTAAACTTTAAAAAAATAATAATAAAAAAGCCTTACTTTCTGTCTTGGAATTGATACTAATTATCAGTGGTAAGGATTAGGCAATGAGGATTAAGTGACTTGCCCAGGATCATACAACTGGGAAGTTTGTGACCAAATCTGAAACCAGGACCCAGTTCTCTAGGCCTGGCTCTCAATCCAGTGAGCCACCTAGTAGTCCCTAAAGATATTTTTTTGCAAGCAATCTTCCACAGTAAGCCATATTTTTAACAACATATAATTGACTGAAAGATGTAAAGAATGAAAGATTCTACTGTACCAAATTAATGTTTGCCAACTATAAAAAAAACAACAAAACTTTTTATCTAGGAGACCAAAATGATGACTTAAAGGTTCTCTAACAACAAAGCATCTCCAATATATGCATTAAATTATGCAAAGTTCTTTGAAAGATATGACAACAAAGATAACTTTATTTGATGACTTCTCTGAGAGGCATACAACAGGGAGAAATATTTTCACCAAAGGCATTCACCAGCATCCTGGAGGAAATCCAATGTGGAGCCTATGTAAAATGGGATTCTCTCTTGATGATGATTTCTGATGCTTCTGTTTGTATATGATATTATCCTGGTAATATCAAACCCTGGGCCACTGCAGAATCTCCAAGATGAGATTTATCACTTTTCAAAATATGGGTGAAGAATGCCCATTTTCTAGATGATGATATACATTCAAATGTATAACCTAGAAAATTCATCCATCAGTATATATGCTTTGGACAAATTTTGTAAACAGACAATGACTAAACACCATAACTAGAAAGAGCCAGATTGTGATTGGAAAGTACAGAGCTCATCTAATGATCTCAAACTTCTTCCTAAAATGAATCATTTTAATACTAATAATCTTTCAGTGCTGTATTTAAGCAAACCATGAATTACTATGGTCTCCAAAGAATTGAAAATTCAATATCATTTAGATATCAATGGAAAGGTTCATGGTAGGTATGAGCTGACTGCAACACATAAAACAGATAACAAATGATAAAGAAAAATATTCCATTAAAGAAATATGTATTCAGAACAGAAGATGAGTTGGTCATATGTTGAGTGGGCTCCAAACTTTTTTGACTATATATCCCATCAGTAAAAAACTTTGAGCACTCCCCAAAACTATATCTATGTACTATTATGCTAATATATTGTATACATTACAAAATACAGAAAGAGTATTAAAAGGATTATTCCACCAACCAACAAGCATTTAATAAGCACCTACCATGTCTCAGGCACTGTGCAAAGTACTGAAGTTACAAATTAAACCAGTCCTTATTCTTAAGGAGCTCACATTCTATCTGGGAACAGAACAGTGAAAAAAAGGGAACCTGAGGGAACGTGTGCTACATTTATATTTTAAAACTAAGTGCTATTGTATTCGCTTTTAACTTGACTTGCCCCAAAGAAGATAATGTTCAAAAAACTTTCCTATCTTCTATTTTGTGGTTCAAAAAAAGTTATATTTCCTAGTGGCTAAAAAACAGTTTGGAGAGTCTTTGTGAAGGCTCTTTAACTACAGAAATAGACATAAAATGTATAGATACATGGATAATAATCTAAAATATAAAATTTGGGGTGGTGGTTGAGATTATGCAATATCACGATCTTCCTTACAAGATCTGGCCAACCAGTGTGCACATTTATTTAATACAAGCAGTTAATTACTTAACTACACCTATTTCCTCAACTGACTTCACTTACTCTCCTTGAGTTTGGAGCATTCTTAGAGTTATAAAATTTTAGAATTGAAATCAATCTTGGAGGTCATAAGGTTCAACTTCTACTCCATGTAAGAATCCTCTCTACAACTTCCCTGACAACTGGGGGTGGGGTGGTGTGAAAAAGAGATGGAGACAGAGATTGAGATTCACCTTCTATTTTGCTTCTTTTTTTCTGTTAAGAAAAATGATCCATAAAATGGAAAAAGTAGAATAAACTTGGTTGAGAGTGCCATAAAACTCAAGAGAAGTGAGCTGCTTCTAAATGAGTAAAAGACTCCCAATCTAGGGAATTATGTTCCAGAGTCTTGGGGTGGGGTATGGGTAAAACCTTGTTATTGAGATAATTGAACTGTTATAGGTAATCTTTGAATATTAGACTTCATCATTATTACCAGTTTTTTATTGGACACATATTATCTGTAGGGCACTATCCATGGTGCTAGTATTTCCTTATGCTCAGTCCTTTATACCACTTTTCTTGCTTAAACTTTGCATCAATTTGACCTTCTCTACAAGTGGATGCAATGAATTGTGGAGACATTATCCAGTAGAAGTTGTTTTTGCACAATCAGAAGACAAAATGATGGGCATGAAATTTTGTTATCTGTATTTCCAGACACTATGTCTTGAACCCTTCTGTAACTTTCTCTAAGGTCTGATTTCTCAATTCTATCCCTGGGTTTCCCCTTACTGGACACTATGACCTACTCAACCAATTTCTGCCACAAATCTATTCCACTATGTCTAGATTTCTTTGCTTCTAGATCACACACCCCCCCAGATCTCTACTGGCAAATTTAAACTTGGCATAACTACCCCCTGGATCCTACTTTGGGCAGAATTCCCAAGATATGCATCCCCTTAAAAGATTGTATCCTTATTTGATCAACAAATTCCCTCTTTGCTGTCTCACAGGGGAATGATCAAAGCACTGCATTCCCTACCTCTGACTCCAAACTTTGATTCCTGTTTCTGTACCTTTGAATGTTCCCTTTACCTGGAATTGTCTCTCTCCTCACTTCTGCTTCTTAGAATCCCTGGCTTCCTTGGAGACTAGTTGAAATCCTATCTTCTACAGGAGGTTTTTCCTGGTCCTCTACTTGCTAGTACTTTTTGCTTAAAGTTGCCATATATCTACCCTGTGTCATATATACCAGTTTATGTATATGAGATTTCTCCTTTCAGAATATAAGCTCTCTAAAGGCAAGTACTCTTTATTTTTTCTTTCTAACCCCAGCACATAGCACAATACCTGCCTTATAAAGGATGGTGATTGATTGATTGACTGATTCAGATTCTAGTGGGTTAATTCCTGGTTTATTGTTTCCAGGCCTACCTTAGTTTCAGAACTGTACCACTGTGTCAGGCATACAAATTACTGACCTGGATGCCGATCTCATCCCCCAAAATTGGTTCATTATTACTGTCTTCCATCAAAGTTTTTCCTGTCCTTGTTCTATCTCCTGTTCCTAGTGCTCTTCCCTGCTGTAGTGTCTTCCACTCAAGAACTCAAAGATAAAAGAAGAAAAAATCATTCACAACATCTATCTTTGTAGAATCAAAATTTGGCATAGTAGAAGAAATACTGAATTTGGGATAAAAAGACCATTATTCAAATCCTGACTCTCTTGCTTGCAACCTATAAGACCTTGGAAAAGCGACAACCTCATAAAACTTCTCTTTATTCATTTGATAGGCCTTCATGACATCTAAAGGTCCTTTTAAATCCTATAATTCTATTATTTTATATAACATCTATCAAAATTTTCCAGTATTCTACTTGTTTTTTATTTTCTCTTTCTTCAACCTTGCCATCCATTTCCCGATCCCATTATTATATTTCTAGGTTCAATCCCCATGTAGATACATGATCATAAACAAGTCATTCAATAATGTCTACACTGGGGACAGCTAGGTAGCTCAGTGAATAGAAAACCAGGTGTGGAGATGGGAGGTCCTAAATTCAAATCTAGCTTCAGACACTCCCTAGATCTGTGGCCTAGGCATGTTATTTAACCCTTATTGCCTAGCCCTTACTGCTCTTCTGAACCTATATTGGTTCTAAGACAGAAGGCAAGGGCTATTCAAAAATTAATAATTCCTACCTCAAAAAGGTGGTAGGAAATTATCATAAATCATAGAGTTTCCTAATTATAAGGATCTTAAAAAGCCACTTAGCACAATTCCTTCCTAAATCACAAATCTTATCTTCAACATGAGGACTTTAGTGTTATTCTTTCTGCTTAGTTCTTAGACCAAAAGGGGATAATTAGGCCAAGAGAAATTAGTGATTTAAAGCTCATGTTTAACTCTTAAAAAGAGATTCATAGCAGGGGTAGACTAAAGCTCTGAGTCCTGCTATTGAGAAATACAATAAAAAACCAGTATTGAGAAATAGATGTAACCTTAGAGATTATCTAGACCAATCCTGATGTTATAAATCAAGAAACTGAGGTCCTATGAAGCTACGTGACTTTCCCCATGGTCACACAGGTAGCTCTCTGGACCTGATAAACTTTCTTGTTCTCATGGATGTTGTTGTGGTGACCTAAGTCAATGTTGTGGGAAGAGACATGGAGAGATACACCTCAACATATATCCTTGCTGAGAGTTCACATGTAGTAAAAGAATTATTTTTTTAATTATCTGCCTCATTAACTCAGTTTCTTCAGATTTTGACCTTATGAGGTCAGTGTGAACCTGCTCTTAAATATTTACCTTACAAACCACTTTGAACACTTGACTGATCTCATTTGATTCTGACAGCAACCCTGTGAGGTAGGCAAGAGGTCACATCTCCTTCTCAATACTGGTTTGTATAGTATTCAGCAGAAGCAAGCCTTAGTGTATTTTGCCTGCACCCCATTACAGAATCAGGCAATTTAGAATTGTGTATTCACTTTAAATTTCACAAATAAGGAAACAAACTGAGAGGAGGTAAGTGACTTGTCCAGGTTCATACAACCAGTAAATAATAAAAAGGATTTCTGGCTCCAAGTCCAAAACTATCCTCTGAGACGAGATGCCTCTCACATTGGAAACCTATACCTAATAATCATTAATGAATTAATTTTTAGTCAAGTTTACAATGACCGTTAAGTAGCAAAGCCTGGATTTCAACTCTATCTGCTGTCTGCTATTCTAGGGCTCTTTTTACTCCCTAACTTTTAAATTTCAGAATTAAAAATTCTGAAAGGTTAACTAAGCACAGTAGGAAGGAAAGCTTACCATCTCCCTTTGCCAAATGCCTAAGAAACCCAATTCAAAGAATGATAAAAAGGTATCACAGTGCCCCACACTAATCATTGATGAAATTAATGGAGAGAGTGGTTGAGGAAAGAAGTCATTTTAAAATTCCAATCCTTTCACCAGGTCACCAAGATGGCCATATGCTTAGGAAGCCTCACATATTCCCTCCCAAAGGATGAGCTTATTTGACTGTCTGCCTTAGCAGTGGGAGCCCCCTATGGATTTGCCAATGAATCAGAAGCTTCTTCAGCCCGGGCCCCCACAATCCACAGCTTGTAAGTAACTCTCAAATCTAATTTATTAAAAACTCATTTATTCTCAACAACACCAGATTTCTGATTAATTTCCTAGCACCATGGGTTATTTAATGCAGTGAGTTTCATTGTCATTTCAGATTTCCCCAAGTGCTTGATTGATAGAAGCTATTGTGGGCTTAGTCTGCAGATATATTGTTCCCTTGTTAGATAACAATAAAAACCTTATTGATGAAATTGCTAGGTGTCTCTTAAATAAGGCAGTCATTGTACAGCACTGCTTTCCTCTTTTTCCTCCCTTTCAGGTGCCCAAGAATGCCCACACGGTCCAAAATTCATGTGAGAAAAGTTGACCTCAATGCAAGAAGTATCCCTCTCCTTGCTCACACACACATATTCCTACCCACAAAGATTTGCCTGTAGTTGTCTCCCAATCTGATGTTAATCAAGGAAAGAGGCCCCTTTTATTTTCACTTTGTCTTTTTATGAGAGCTGCAACATTGAAGTGATGTAGATTTAGGGCTGTAAATCACTTTTAAATTAAATCAGCCTTATAGGTCTTGAAATTCTTTTAGGCTTCCAGAAAGTTAAAGACCCACTGAAATGACTTTGAAAGTACTGACATGATACCTTATATCCTTGTAGAGAAAAATAAGTTCCCTATCTTCCCAGGTTAAAAACAAGACCAAGGGCAATTCTATAAAATTCACACCTTAAAGAATTAGTGGATTCTGTTAGTGAGGGTATTCCTTCCAGGAGGCATATTGCAACCTCTCCAAACCTTAGTAGGTAGCTTCGGAAATTGCTCTGTGCTCCCTCCCTTCCTATCTCCCACCCCCAAAATTACTCATTGACTATCTTCAATGAACCTCTCTGAACTGAGACTGACTTATATGATAGCAGACACAGTCCACGGCTACACACGAAAACTTTCCAGTTTGATAAGACTTGCCCGAGTTTGTGTACCCCTTGCTTCACTCCCATTCCACAGTGAGGCATCAGAGTAAGACTTAAGTAAAGGCATGAGGTCCATACAAAAAGAATTCCAAGGCAGCAAGGTGGCTCCATGGGTTGAGAGCCAGGCTTAGAGATGAGAGGTCCAGGGTTCATATCTAGCCTCAGTCACTTAGTAGCTGTGTGACCTTGGGCAAGTCATATAACCCCATTGCTTAGCCCTTTCTACTCTTCTTCCTTGGAATCATTACTTAGTACTGATTACAAGATGAAAGGTAAGAGTTTAATGGGGGAAAAAAGAACTCCCAGATCAAGGAAACTATTAGACCCAACTCATTATACTTTTACTATCTTCCATTTGGTCATAGGAAGGCATATTAGAGATCATGTAGTCCAATTCCCTCATTTTACAGATGAAGAAACAGATCCAAAGAAGTTAAATAAACCCCAGGTTAATTTCAGTGGAGTAATAGAATGAGCATTAATATCTGGAAAGATCAGGAAAGGCTTTATATAAAAGTAGACATTTGAGCTGAGACTTGAAAGGATGAAGGGATTCCAAGAGGTGAACGTGAAGAGCAACGGCATTCTAGATATGGCTATTCCAGAAAGGCACAGTCAAAGAGGAGAAATGCCTTGTATAAGGAATAGAAGTAAATCAGTTTTGGTTGGAATGAAGGGGGTATTTGAGGTCATCAGGTATGACCAGGATTGCACCTGATCATGACATAACCAAAAATAGCAACTAGTTTCCTTTTAAAAAAAAAATCTAAGCTCTTATTACTTTTTAAAAACCTGAACCTAGTATAAGGAATGAAGAGGAATTTATATGATCGTAGATCTAGAGCTGGAATGGACTTCAGAAGCCATGTACTCCTACCATTCTCTCTCCTCTGACTCATAAATGAGAAAATAAGATATAATCTCTATAAATACTTATAATCTCTATAAGTATACTTTCAAGATCTCAATACATGCTGCATTTGTGGAACTGAAAAGCAGGAAAGAATCCTTAAATGTTGAAAAAGAGAGGCCACACCATCATTTTTAAGTCTCTCCCTAGACTTCCAGAATTTGGTAATGATAATGCCTCACATTTATATAGTACATTAATGCTTACACGGCATTTTGGAAACATTGTCTCATCTGAATTCACGACAACCTTATAAGGTAGATACTACATGTGTCTTTAATTCCCATTTTATAAATGAGAAAATTAAGGTTCAAAGTGGCCTTTCCCTTATCTCACAGATGGTAAGGAAATATGTCTTTTTTTAAAATAAAATTTGTTGACATTTTTTGCATCATCTACATTTTAATAGCAGTAGCATCTTAGCTAGCATTTATATAAGCCTTTAACATTTATAAAAAACTTTACAGTATTATCTCATTTTATCCTCACAACAAATGTGGGAAAATGGCACTGCTATCTTCATTTTACAGATGGAGTACATGAGGCAGATATGGTTAAGTGACTTGCCCAGGCAAGTGATTATTCACGTGGACTAGATTTGAACTCAGGTCTCCCTGACTCTGAGTATAGAGCTCTGTCCACTGCACTGCCTAGTTGCCAAATATATTAGTGATATATTGCCAATATATTAGTATTTTGGAGTACTTTTTCCTTTAAGCATTGATAGTTTGCATTTTTTCCTTTAAATATTTGAGAGGCATTGTGATAAATTACAAAAGTACCCATTATGTTTCTCAGAAAAACAGTGCAATTGGTATTCCCAAAAGAACTGCCAGAAAATTTTCATTGGCTTCTGTAAATAGGTAACTGTATTGGTTTCTTGTCTTCTAGCTATAGGAAATCTAAAAACCATATGAGTTTAGAATTCTCTGCCTTCACTTTCCATCAATTTGCCATCATCTCTACAAGAGTGGAAGGGTGCTATCCAGAAGTGAGAACTATTTTGCATTTTTTTCATGTATTACTGTGCCCAATTAATTAATTTCTTAGTCTCCATACTATTGATGAGAGGGCTCTAAATACTTATCTAGGCTGGTCTTTGAACTTAAGGCACAGTCTGTCTATAGGATCATACTTAAAGTCTTTTCAGCATAGTAAAAACTGTCAGAGTTTCCACTGATATAACCTTTAAGAATCTAAGGTCATCTACATCATGATGAAGCACAAAAATAAGAATCTATTACTAGCATTATCTAGAACTTTATTTCTAGAACTACTAGTGAAGGGTTTGTATAACATAATTCCAAATTGTCTTCCAGAACTAATTCACAGCTCCAATAACAATATGTTACTATTTCTGTTTTTCCCCAAAAAAGAAATAAAGTTCTAGAAATACTAATAATAAAAAAATAAGAGAAATAAATTAAAGGAAGAAGGATAGATAAAGAGGAGATAAAACTATCCCTGTTTGCTGATGATAAGATGGTTTACTAAGAAAATCCTAGGGAATCAGCAAAGATGCTTACTGAAACAATTAATGGTTTCAGCAAATTGTAGGCTATAAAATAAATCCTCAAAAAATTAGAAGTATTTTTATATAATAGTAAAAAAATACAAGAAGCAATAATATAAAGAGTAACTCCATTCCAAGTAACTACAAACCAACAATTACAAATAACTACATAAAATATCTAGGGATCAATCTCCCAAAGCAAATAAGAGAATTACATAGATTCAATTAAATAGTATTTCTTAAAGAAATATGCACATGTAAAATCTATATGAAATATGCTTACCATCTCAAGGAGGGAAATGTGGGGATGGAGATGTGAAGATGGGATTAATCCTACCCTGCCCATTTCTAGATTTAATCACCAGAAGTGTAAACACCATCACTTAATCTTCAAGCGGGGGAGATCTGTGACCCATATGTGCAAGAGTGGGTGATGAACCAGAATTGACTGACTGCCCCCTGGGTAGTCTTAAGCAGGGCCTTTGTTGTAATTGGTACACATGAAATGGGAGGAAGACACAGGAAGTGATGAAAGAAATGGTCTTGATAAATTGCAAGGATTTCCAGGGAGCTGGCTCCCATTGGCCTCGAACTGGACCTGGAGTAGCTCTGGTTGAGGACCATGGACTGCTTTATATTTCTCCTTAGAACTATCACGTGGTGAGTGAAAAAAGGCTGACTCTCTTCCTTAGCTTCCCTGGAGGTACTAGCCTCTGGAGAGTCCTTTGATTGGGAGGAGGCCTCCTGCCTAAAACTCTTGTTAATTGATTTTTAGGCTCTCCAGTTGGGGCCTCTGGAGCCATACTGGAGTAAAGCCAGGGCGTGAACACATAATCTAGTTCGTTAAGCTAGATCTCTTACTCTGCCCTCTTCTAATTTCTCTACTTTCATTCTCTCCAATATTTTATAAATAAATTGCTAAAAAATTCATTTGGAATTGATATTTATCAAATTCCTGGTGACCACCCTTTTTTAATATTCAACCAACCATAAAATTTTTGCCCTTTACTGAGATAAGGAGAGAATTTGAAACCTAATATTCTTTGAAAGAATGTAGAAACTGTTTTTACATGTATTGGTGAGGAATAAAATGAAATTAAATACAAAAAAAAGAAATATCAACTTAAAGAGGAATATTCGGTGTTTATGGCTAGGCCATGCCAATATAATAAAAATGACAATACTTCCAAAATAAATTTATACTTTTAATGCTATACCAATCAAGTTACCAAGGGTATACAATGTGGAACTTGATAAAGTAATAAACATTTTTACTTAGAAAAACAAAAGAATTAGAATAGAATGGGAAATGATTAAATGAAGTAGGGATCAAAGAGGAATAATACTTTTGGACCTCAAACTATAATATAAAGCAGCAGTCATTAAATACCATGTGGTACTGGTAAAGAAAAGAGACAGAACAATGGAAGAGACTAGGTAAGGGATAGTAAAAAATAATGGAATTCAATAACCAATTATTGATAAATAATAAATATAAATTACCTGTGAAAAAATTCCCTAGTTGATTAAAAAATTTCCAGGAAAACTTGAAAACAATCTGGCAGAAATTGGGATTAGACCAACATTTTATACCACATGCCACACTATATTCTAAATAGATAAAATTAATGATCATAATATTTTAAAAGTTAGAAGAAAAACAGATCATATACCTCTAATAGCTATGGTTGGGAGATGTCCTGTTAATCAAGCAAAACTAGAGGCAATTACAAAATCTAAAATAGATAAATTTAATTACTTGAAACTGAAAAGCTTCTGTAGATAATACTAGTATATCTAGTGTAAGAAAGGAAGTAGTAAAATGGGAGGGAACAGATTTTTGTATAAAATTTCTCCAATAAGTATTTCATATCCAAAATATATAAAACAATTAAAAAATGCATGACAAATATCAATTCCCCAATAAATAGTCAAAGGATACAAACAAACATTTCTCAAAAGACTTGAAAAGTATTCATAATCATGGGGGTGGGGAGAATGTTTCATATCACTAATAAGAAAAAACAAATCAAAACAACCCTGAAGGTTCATGTCATACCTTGTAAACAGGCTCAAAATGACAACAAATGGCAATAGTCAATATTGAAGAGGTTGTAGAAGGAAAACACTTATGTTGTTGGTGGAATTGTGAAATAGTACAACTATTTTGGAAAGCAATTTGGAATTACATAAATAAGGTTACTAAAATCTCCATTATTCTTTGAACCAGAGACTCCATGAATGAATTTGTTGCATAATGAAGCCATTGATAAGGAAAAGAGTCCTCATATGTTCCAAAATGTATATTGCAGCACATTTTGTGATAGTTAAGAATTGGAAACAAAATTATGGTATATGATTGTTGTGTGATACTATTATACTATAAGAAATGATGAGCAGGATGATTTTGGAAAAATCTGGAAAGACATGAATGGATGCAAAGTGATACGAGCAGAAGCAGAAGAAAGTTGTAGACAGGGATAGATATATTTTTGGTGAACATTTGTGAATCACCTATTCTCATTGATGCAGTGATACAAGACAATCTCAGAGACTCATGATGAAAAATGCCATCTTCCCTCCATGAAATTACTGATGGGGAATGCAGACTAAAATATATTATATTTAACTTTCTTTCTCCTTTTTTAATTTGAGATTTCTTCCCCAAAATGACTAATGTGGAAAAATATTTTACATGATTGCACATGTAAAATCTATATCACATTTCTTGCCATCCTAGGGAAAGGGAAAGGGAGGAAGGAAGGGGAAGAAGAAGGGAGAAAATTTGGAACCCAAATTAAAAAAAATTTTTTTTAAAAGAAAGATTAAGTAGGAAAAAGTAAGTATTCCTTAATTGAATAATGGCTAAACAAACTATGGTACAAAAGTGTAATGAAATATTAATGAGCAGGAAGAAATGATGCATATGATGAATACAGAGAAGCATGCAAAGTTCTATATGATCTGATGCAGAGTGAAATAAGCAGAGCCACAAAAACAACATTTACTATAACTACAAAAATGTAAATGGAAAGAACTACATAACAAAAAATCCAAAGTAAATGTAAAATTTATCACTTCTTCAGCAAAGATAAATGGTGTGAAACTATCTAAATTTAAAAAAAATCAAACAAAAACCTCTGGAGGTGACTCAACATTTAAAAAGTGATTTAGAGCCAGGTGTGATGGAACAACAGTTATAATCCCTCCTAGATGGGAGGCTGGGACCAGCAAATCTTTTGAGTTAGAAAATTCTGGATTTCAGTAGTCTCTGACCATTGAAAATCCACACCAAATTAAATTTTAGCATGGTAAGGTCCCAGGGACAGGATCACCAGGTTGCTTAAGTCCAGGTTAGAAAAAGGGCAGATCAAAGTAACCATACAGATCAGTAGTGAGAACTTCCTCTACATGGCCCTTGAGCCTGGAAAGGATGAAACTCAGTATTTTCTAAAGTTACAATACAAAGTGCTTTATAACTTCTGAAAAGAGAAGAACATTACTGACAGGAGAGTAGAATAGATTTCCTGGAGGTAGGATTTTGAAGAAAGGGATAAAATAAGAAAGACTGTTTCGTGAAAGATATGAAGGATTGATTAGAAAAGGTAGAATGTAGAGATAGGAAAGCATAAATAAACTATTGAATTAGTCCAAATAGATAGCTAGCAAGAACCTGTATAGAAAAAGGAAGAGAGGATAGTTTGTGAGTTATGTGGTACAACTGAAATCTAACAGATTAAATATGAAAAGTGAGGAAGAGGGAGGAGTCAAAGATAGACACAAAAAAAGTTAGTGAAAAAGGAAGACTATGTTCTGCCTTTAAACAGAGCAAAATGAGGCTATTCTGGCATTTTCTAAAATATATAGCCATAGTGATCTTAGGGGCCATCTTCTACAACCCCTCATTTTACCAAAGATGAAGGAACAGAGATAGGGAGGTGATGTGTTTTGCCCAAGGCAAGAAACAGCACATATCTTTGGAGAATGCTCAAATTAATGAACCAGGGAAGAAAATAAAAAGTAGTTCAAAATGTAGAAGAAGAACCAGAATGGTGGATGCCATAATTTCTGAAGTTGAGAGAGAAAAGACTTCAGAAGAAGTGGTCAGTAGTGTCAAAACCTGCAAAGAAATGAAGGAGAATGGATCTCATGATTCAGTCCTCAGAAAGAATAGTTTCAACACATTGATGGGGGTGGAAGTCAAGGTTCTAGAGGCTGAGAAGAATATTGAGGATTTGGAAGTATCAAATACAGACAATTTTTAAAGATAATTGTGGTTGCCAGCCTGGGAGACAAGGAAAATGTTAATGCTCTCAACAGAAACAGAGATGTCTGGAGAAGGGTAAGTTTGGGAGGGAAGGTAATGAGTTCTGTTTTATACATGTTAAATTTAAGATTCATACTGAACATCTAGTTGGAGGTGTTCAATAGCCAATTGGTGTTGTGTTGATTTGACCTCTAAAGAGATTATCTAGACCTGGGGATCACATGCATAGAAAAAATTATTGTATTTCTGGAACTGAGGAGATCACAAAGATAAATTAGAGAGCAGAAAGAGAAAAGCATCCAGGACAGACCCTGAATACCACTAGAAACCAAAACTCAAATTAGATATAGATCCAACATAAAGAACAGGAAATATTGGATCATTTTCACCAGTTTTAGATATACTTTTTCCCTAGAAGAAATTTGTTTATTTCCTCTTCTGACTTTGAGACTGTCCCCTATTCCTGGAAATAAGTAGTGGAACATTATGCAAAAGAAAAATGTAACTTTTTTGAGGGTAGGAAATATTAAAAATGTTTTTTTCCTTCGACAGTTGACACTTAACACAGTAGTTTTGACAGGCAGGTGTAGTGGATAGAGCGCTTGACGTCAAATTAGGAAGGCTTGAATTCAAACCCTGCCTCAGAAACTAACTGTGCCAAATTACTTTAACCTCCCAGCCTCAGAATTCTCATCTGCAAAATGGAGATAATAATGGTACTTATCTTACAGAATTTCTGCAAATCTCAAATGAGTTAATATTTGTAAAATTATATGTATGCCATAAAGCCCTATGTAATTGCTAGCTATTACTATTTAATAGGACTAAACTAATATTTCCTGAATCATTCAGTTTAACCTCTACAACTTACTGTATATGTGACCTTGGGAAAGTCACTTAATCTGTAAGGTCTCCGTTTCCTCACTTATAAAATAAATACATTTAAGCAGATGATCACTGTTTCCTTTTGATTCTAGATCCTAAATTGTTACAGAAAATAGCCTCTGACTATAAATAGGCTCTTTCACACATTACTTGGCTTAGATTACAATACTGCCTGCAAAGGAAAATATTTTCCTTCAGTCTTGCCAGAAAAAAAAGGAAGAGCAGGACAGGTGAGTGCTGGCAAAGCACTTTCTTTATCCCTGCACGGAGTACCTTTGCCTTGAGAGGGCTACATTCCCAGACTGTTTGCAGCATCCTGGGTGGTTTTCAGCCTCAGCTCTCTTGATCCTTTGCTGAGTTGCCCCACGAATACGAAGGGCATTGTGAACACCTGCCTATGTGAAACAGCTCTAGGAATTGCCAGCCAGCTTCACAGAAACCACCGAGCAGCCATTAGATGCTAATGTTTTTTGGCTTCGGAGCACCTGGGCTGGATTGAAAGACGATGCAGTGAGTGGAAATCTACCACAGATCATTGCCATTCCCAGAAGCCATCCAGGTCCCCAAAGGCTTCTCATTTGTAGTTTGTCAGCTGACTAGTCTTTTGAATGTCTATTTTCTCCTCTCATTGCTGTTCTTCAGTGTATAACCAGCAGTAGGTTTCTGCCCAGTCAATCATGTTTGCTCCTTAGATGTCATTTCAAGGTCAGTTTTGAGGTCCAGAAGGGCTTTATTCAATTCAAATATGTGGCCAGGTTCAAGGTTACTCCTTGAATTACTTAGGAACCAGCTACCCTGATTCCAGTGGATCACGCCCTCAATTCAGAGATTAATACCATATACCCCGAGCCCTATTATCCCCATTCCATCAGTAGTGACCTCCTAGCAACTCTTCCCTCTTGCCCAAACACAGCAAAGATGGGCCTTGACAGGAGGTCTTAGATAATGTTGAACAATCAACATTCCACCAGCATGTGGCTGGGTTATTCAGAAGCAGTCAGGGTTAGGAAGCTGCCTCCAGGAACCCATTACTTCGGGCTTATTAAAGATGGTTTATGCCTCTAGAAGCTAGAAAGCTGATTCAGGCTTCTTTCCTTGGATGCTATGACAGAATCGCTTGTATCTTTGGGTGCTGATTGCCTGCACAAGGTTGCATCGTGCCACCATTCTCTTGATAAACCATGTGTGGATTTTCCATTTCATGAATTATCCATGGTGCTTTTAAGAATTGGTTCAGCTGATAATCCATGAGGTCAGTTGGTACTAATGAGGCCAAGTTGATGGGTCTGATCTTCACATGAGTTCATTTACTCTCCTCTGCCTCTGCTTTAGTCTTCAACTATTTTGCATCCCACCTCATCACTCCATTGAACTGGCTCGATCCAAAGTTACCACTAATCTCTTAATTGCCAAATTTGATAATCTTTTCTCAGTCCATGTCCTATTTTATCTTTCTGCTGCATTTGACACTGTTGACCACTCTTTCCTCTTAGATACTCTCTAGAGTTTTATGATAGTATTCTTCCTTGATTCTTTGTGCAATCACTTCTTTATCTCCTTTGCTAGCTTATCATCCAGAGCAGTGATTCCCAAAGTGGGCGCCACTGCCCTCTGGTGGGTGCTCCAGCGATCCAGGGGGGCAGTGATGGCCACAGGTGCATTTATCTTTCCTCTTAATTGCTATTAAAATTAAAAAAAATTAATTTCCAGGGGGCTAAGTAATATTTTTTTCTGGAAAGAGAGCAATAGGCCAAAAAAGTTTAGGAACCACTGATCTAGATTATTCCCACTAAATGTAGATGCTCCCCCAAACCAAGCTCTGTCTCTGTGTCTCTGTGTCTCTCTCTCTCTCTCTCTCTCTCTCTCTCTCTCTCTCTCTCTTTCTCTCTCTGATTGACTCAATGCAAATCACCCATTATTTCAGGAAAGTCTTCCTAAAACATATATTAGCATGAAAAAATTAATCTTGATGTCACTTGGACATGATGAACGATAGGGGTCTCTCTCAAAAATAATCTCCACAGGGGGACAGTTAGGTGCCTCTGTGGATTGAGAGCCAGAACTAGAGATGGGAGGTCCAGGGCTCAGATCTAACCTCATTTAACCACACATGGTTTATCAAGAGAATCAAAGTAAATCCTGATTTTGTGACTCTGGGCAAGTCACTTGATTCCCACTACCTAGCTTTTACTGCCTTTTTGCCCTCAAACGAATACACATTATTGATTATAAGACTGAAAACAAGAGTTATTTGTTTGCTTTTTTTTTTAAATAATCTCAACAACTCATTTTGTTCCTACTCAGAGTTTCTTCTTGGAACATTAAAATTTGGCTCAGATATCTTAAAGGGCCCTTAGTTCTCTTTACCAAACATTCAGGCCAATGAAACATCAGATATAGGAAAACTTTTATTGAAAGTAACCTTCCCCAAACCCTACATGATGAGCCCATGTCCAAGCCTCCCTAACAAGGCTAAGAAAAATACAACTTCCCTTTTTCGAGGACAAAAGCAACCTCCCCTCTGGTAGGTTTCAACTTCCTTCTGGGTCTATATAATCCACCTGGCTCACAGTACCAATCCAGGTTTCTCCTGGGTGCTTTCAGTTCCCTAATTTGCTCGTCTTTCCTTCTCTTTGGAACCACACAAATGGTGCCCAGGGTGCAGAAAGTCTAACTCTAGGTAAGAGGCTGAGTTCTCATTCTTGTCTATTGATTTATCTCATTGAGGCACTGAATCCTTTACTTCTCTCTCACTGAGACTTTGTCTCTTTCCACATCTCTATCTGGTCTGGCCTCTGTGGTTCACATCTTGTCCAGGAAATTCACACTGACCAGTAGACCTGAATTTAAATCCCACTTCTCCTACTTATTACTGGGGGGACCTTAAAGAGAAGCTAAACTTGTTTGTTTCTCATTTTTTTAATCTGCAAAAGAAGAAATTTGAAGTAAATTATATATATAGTTAGGGCAGCTAGGTGGCACAGTGGATAGAGTGCCAGGCCTAAAGTCAGAAAACTCATTCTCAGGAGTTTGAATCTGGCCTCAGACACATAGCTATATGACCCTGGATAAGTCATTTAACCTCTGTTTCCTCAACTTTGAAATGTATATAATAATACTTCCAGAGTTGTTATATGAATCAAGTAAGAGAATAGATAGAAAAGTCATGTACAGACTTTAAACAGCTATCATTATTGATATGAGGAAAATAAGGCCATGGAAGATTAAATGATTTGGCAAACATAGCATATCTAGTAAGAAGCAAAGTAAGGATTCAAGTCCTCTGATTTCAAATCCAGGTCTCTTTATACTGTACTCCACTGGCTTATCTCTCAGCCTGTGTGCATTTGAACATCCTGAAGGATTCCTTCATTCAACTTATTACATATCCAGCACTGTTCCAGGCACTTTGGGGTTGATGAAGAAAAAAACGGAAGACAAGGTACTTGTCCTTCAGGAGATCATAGCTTGGTTGGGGATATCAGAAATATTCACAAGAAACAATTAAGCAGTTTTACAATGTGTCCAAATCTTTCATATCAAAAAGTCTGAAGGAAGAAGAACTTAACAGAAAGACAAATCCGTTTGTTATGGGTTGGTTTCAAAAATAAAAGCAAGTCCTTCATAGTTTATGTGGTGGTTGAATTGAGGGAGGGAACGGGGAGTAGGAATGGAAATCTGGCTCTGTTAGAGAAATAAGCCTTAAAGATTAGTGGATTTCACAGCCCCGATCATAGACTTACAATTTACTGTTAAAACTTAACTCTGCCATTCACAGTGAGCTACAGAAAAAAGCCCCCTCCCATTACTGCCATTGCCCTTGGCCAATTACTTTCAATGTCAATATATACATTTGAATTGTTCTTGGTGGGGAAGGATGAGGAGAAGAAGAAAGGCAAGATAGACATAAAGAATGTTTGTAAATGGAAGGATAAAGGTGGGAACAGACCCATCTTGACATAGATTTAGGACTCTAGAATTATTACTCTAACCAATAGAGACATTTTTATTGTTGGACAAATGATTCACAAACCAACTAGCCAGAAATCCTTACCCAAGGAAAACCTACAGCTTAAGTGCTTCATTGGCAGTTATGAAATGTTAAGTGGACTAGAAGGAAGTCACAGGAACATGGGATAGATCCACTGTGGGGGATCTGCAGGAGAATTTATAGGAGGAGTTGCCTGGGAGGGGAGAGCATGAAAAGCTTCTAACCTATCCTAATGGATAGTGTGTCCTCAATGATAAGGTAGAAGCTTTGAGGTTCCCAGGAATGCAATACGTTTTTAATTTTTGTTATCACTTGCTGAGGGGAAAGCTTCCTATCCCCAGGTGATTGTAGGTTATATTATAGCCCATTTCCCTACTGAAAAAGTTAGAATATCCTAATGTTAGTTTTAAAATATGCTATTAGAAAGATGATTTGACTGGGAAGAGGACAATTAGCCAGGTAGTCAACCGAGTAATGTCAAATAGGCTAAAGGAAGGTCATAAGAATGAAAAGACAAATGAAGCTCTTTAAGAGTTTGGGAATCTGGGGTGAAGGGGAAAGTAAAAACATGAATCATGTAACCATGGAAAATGTTTCTAAAAAAATAAATATTTTTTTAAAAATTAAAAAAAAAAGAGTTTGGGAATCAAAGAATAGGTTGATTTGGCATATGGTAGAGGGCTATAGGGGCAGCTGGACAGAAACATATCAGCTGGCTGGGCTAGAATAAGGTTCAGAGTAGGCAACTACTTCAGAGAATTTTCAGAGATGGAGGTTGGGGGTGGGATGGGGAATGCTCCTAGAGAAGAGGAAAAAGAGGAGCTGGAAGGCTAGTGGATCATGGGCCACAAGGGGCCTCAGAGAACATTTGGTTCAATCCTCTTATTTTGCAGATGAATAAACTGAGGCTCAGTAAGAATAAATGACTTAGCCAAGATCACCCAGGTAATAAAAAATCCCAAATTTGTGATTTAAGCCCAGATGCCAAGATACAAATTCAGCACTCCTTTTACTGTACCATGCTGGAATCTCAAATATCATTTACTCTAAATCTCTTTTTTTACAGATGCAAAAAAATGAAGCCCAAAGATGTTTGGGTTTCTCCTTGAGGTTATCCTAGTGGTAAGTAGATGTGGGATTTATATCCAGGTCCACTGACTCCAAATCCAATCATTTTTTTCACTAGTACTTTATGTTGCTTTTCCAATCTAAACTTGTCATGGAAAACTTCTTGAGTTGTATGTTGGAAAGATTATTTTAAAGGATTTGATGTGGAAGTATTTAAGGGAATGAGAAGGAAACCAGTTAGGAACTTCCAAGAGTCTAGAATTGTAAAGTGAGAAAGAGAGAGGTGGTATAGAAACCAAAGAGAGATTCAATTTAAGTAAGCAGAAAGAAAGAGAACGCAAGTGCCTATAATATGGGCATTTAAGTTTAGTAAGCAGAATCAAATTGAACAGAGTAATGTGGCTCTCTCTAATTTAGCTACCTGAATATGTTGTGAATCCTAACACTTCCATATGGTATTTTTTAATCCTTGTCTTCTGTCCTAGAATCAATACTAGTATCAGTTCCAAGACAGAATAGTGGGAAGGGCCAGGCAATTGGGATTAAGTGACTTGCCCAAGGTCACATACTCCATATGGTATTAAAGGGGTTTCTTATTTTAACTAGTTGACTATATGTGTTATACTTGAGATAGGTATGGAGAAAAAGTAATGGAAAGGGGAAAAAAAGGAAAGGTCATCTTCTCCTAGTCATGATCTTTAGAGGAGAAAACTGAGTCTTTGATGGTGGTGTTAACAGTATTGCCAAGATTCCTGAGAATGTGCTTTCTGTTTCAAAGAGATCTGCACTGTAACTTGTCATACTATAGCAATTACCTAAAATCTTCCTTTTATACTCAAAGCAATCCTTAAATTCCTCTTTTATGTTTCCTCCATCTTCCTCTTCTCCTCCCTCCCCATCCCAACCCCTACTTAATTTTTTTATCCTTCATTTTTACCCTCTTTTAATCTTCTTTCCCAGGCTTAGAAGAGGAATTTTAAATGTTCATAATTCAGCATTTTAGATTTAACTGGGTTTTGATTAATATCTATAGATTAAGGTCAGATCTTTCATCTGATATCTCTGGCATAGTGATGATGAAAATGTAAATTTAGCTCTGCCTTGAGGCACCAACCCAAAATACTGCAGTAAATCTTATCTTTTCCAAACTCTGACTAGCCATTCTATAATTCAATTCTAGACCATAGCTACAGCCAGGATTGAAGACAGATCTCATTGAACAGAAAACCAGCCCAGCAAATCATCTGTCAAAATAGTTATATCCTGAGACAGGATCATAAGGACTGGATTCATAATTTCCATAGGAGGTCTTAATCTTACTCTACTTCATCAGGATCACAGGGTATTTCTCAAGCAAGGACTAACCTCCACAACTGTGGGAGTTTTTGTGTGAAATACTTAGTCTGACAGGTTGAACAAACACACTGGGTACACATTTTTCCAGGTGGCAGAGGTTAATTAAAAGGCATCATAGCAAATCACTTTATCCAATATGTCTCACCTTTCCCAAATTCTCTCTACCCTCTAGGGCAATTCAATTCCAGATCAGACTTTCTGGCAGATACCATCGAAATCTACCATTCCAATGATCTTTCCATTTCAGGGATCCTGAAATAGAGGGCCTTCCACATGACCTCCTATTCTGCTCTACACATATAAAACCATATCCTAAGTATCATGGGGGTAAATCTAACAAGAATTCACTCAAGAACTATTTCAAAAAAGCAAAGTTATTTTGTAGGATATGTCTGTACTTAATTTCTGAGTCTTATTTTAGCACTATCAGAAAATCAGAGTTAAAATATCTGAAATTTTAAATGCCATAGTGAAAATTACATGGTGATATATCAAGTCTGCTGAGATACTTCAAGAAACCAACTATAGGGCAGCTGGGTAGCTCAGTGGATGGAGAGTCCTGCCTAGAGACGGGAGATCCTAGGTTCAAATCCGGCCTCAGACACTTCCCAGCTTTGTGACCCTGGGCAAGTCACTTGGCCTCCATTGCCCACCCTTACCACTTCTTCCACCTAGGAGCCAGTACACAGAAGTTAAGGGTTTAAAAAAAAAAGAAACCAACTATATATTTTTAAAACAGAAAATTTTCTGAAATTATATCATTTTTTCCCTTGAAGAATACCTTGGAACAACTCTTCACTCTGGAAGTTTTGCAATAATTTTTGATGGAGGGCAATAAAGGTGTCATAAAATCCCCAGTGTTTCCCCAGGGGTCAAGTCAATAAGTTAACAAACATTTAAGTACCTACTCTATGCCAGGTACTGTTCTAAGAACTGAGAATGTAAAGAAAGGTATAAACCATCTTGCCTTCAAAGAGTTCACAGTCTAATGAGGGAGACAACATGAAAATAACTGTACAAATGAGATATAAATAGGCTAAATTGAAGATAATCTCAGAGGGAAGCTACTAGCTTTAAAGTACTTAAGGAAATGAACTTTACTTAGAGATTCCCTAAAGAGAGAGATATCAATTCAATTCAGTTCAATTAAGCAAGTATTTTTAAAACACTTACAGTGTGCCCAACATTGTGCTAAGTGCTATGAATACAAATAAAAAACAAATAGACTCTGCCATAAAGGCAGAGTTATGTTCTTATGTTAAGAAAGTAAACAAGAAATTCCCCCAAGGGAAGATGTAGAATAATGTGAGACTGAATATGGAAGGAATGAATTAGGACAGGCACAGAAGATATATAGTGTCTTGGGCAAATCTGTGGCAAGGTAAAAATGAGGTGACCAATTATCCCAGACCCTCTGAGAGACCGTTAATGTATTTTGTTAACACTGAGGTTCCTGTTAAGGCAAATTCTTAGGGGATTTTACATACCCTGAGTTAGTTCCAGGATACCCAAGTTTGCCCAGTTGAGGACAGTAGATCCCTAGAAGAGAGTCTATTGTTTCATCAACTGGGAGGGAATTCTAAGACCTTGGAGTGCAAGATGTCTTCAGAGCTTAAAAAGAAACAGCCTTCCCGAAAAATGCCTCTTCCTCTACTGAGGTGAGATATGTAGTGACTATAAACATCTTCTATCTACAGGATGTTGGTGACTAGAGTACAAAGCATTGTGCCTACCACTGCAGTGTGTAGGATCAGCCAGCTAACAATATGATACCCTGAACTTCCCTTCCTGTCCCTTTTGCAGGGCTGATCTGCACCATGTTGCTATAAAAGAAACCTGAGATGGATTCGAATTGTCAGTCAGATGGTCTACTGGATTTCTTGTTGTGCCAGCTTCAGGTTTCCATATCTCTTTGCTGGGCATTTTGGCCCTAACTTGGCATCAGGACTGATCTTTGTAAAATGAATTAACCTTCTACACTTGATCTCTATTGATTAGTGGTCTCCCTTGGCATAATAAAATCTTTACCCAAATTCTCCCCACCTTCCTTGCCCCCATCCTCCCACCCTAATATTTTTCTCTTTTATCCCTCAGCTCTTACCCTCTGATTAAAACTTTACATGGATTTTTGTACCCTTCTGGAAATTATGGCATAGCTTCCCTTCCCATTTCCATGCATTCCTTCTTTAGACTACTGTCTCCATACTCCAGGTCCTTGACAAAACATTCACAGAGGGCAAAGTTGAAGAGTACATAGATTGGGCAACTGGGTAGCTCCATGGATTGAGAGCCAGCCCTAGACAAGGGAGGTCCTAGGTTCAAATCTAGACTTGGACACTTTCTAGCTGTGTGACCCTGGGCAAGTCACTAAACCCCCATTGCTTAGCCCTTGCCACTCTTCTACCTTAGAACCAATACACAGTATTGATTCTAAGATGGAAGGTAAGGGTTTTTTTTAAAAGTTTAAAATTTTTAAAAAGAGATTATATGGGAAAGGAAGGAATTTAGGAGCAAGCAAGAAATAGAGAACGTTACAAAATGTAAAATGGATAATTTTGATTTTATTGAATTAAAAAGTGTTTTGTACAAACAAAACCAATGCAACCAAAATTAGAAGGGAAGCAACAAATTGATTTGGAATATTTTTCCATGGTTACATGATTCATGTTTTTTCCCTCCCCACCTCCCCCTCACCCCCAGAGCCAATGAGTAATTCCACTGGGTTTTACATGTCACTGATCAAGACCTATTTCCATATTATTAATATTTGCATTTGGGTTAGAGTTTACAATCCCCAATCATGTCCCCATTGACCCATGTGATCAAGCAGTTGTTTTTCTTCTGTGTTTTTACTTCCATAGTTCTTTCTCTGGATGTAAATAGCATTCTTTCTCATAAGTCCCTCAGAATTGTCTTGGATCATTGCATTGTTGCTAGTACAGAAGTCCATCACATTCGATTGTGGCACAGTGTATCTGTCTCTATGTATATGGTCTTCCTAGTTCTGTTCCGTTCACTCTGCATCAAATTCCTGGAGATCGTTCCAGTTCACATGGAATTCCTCCAGTTCATTATTCCTTATAGCACAATAGTATTCCATCACCAACAGACACCACAATTTGTTCAGGCATTCCTCAATTGAAGGGCATCCCCTCATTTTCCAATTTTTTGCCACCACAAAGAGCGCAGCTATAAAGTATTTTTGTACAAGTCTTTTTCTTTATCATCTCTATGGGGTACAAACCCAGCAGTGCTTTGGCTGGATGAAAAGGCAGATAGTCTTTTAAAGCCCTTCGAGCAAAGTTCCAAATTGCCATCCAGAATGGTGGGATCAATTCACAATTCCACCAGCAATGCATTAATATCCCAATTTTGCTATATCCCCTCCAACATTTATTACTTTCCTTTGCTGTCATGTTAGCTAATCTGCTAGGTGTGAGGTGGTACCTCCAAGTTATTTTGATTTGCATTTCTCTAATTATAAGAGATTTAGAACACTTTTTCATGTACTTATTGATAATTTTGATTACTTTATCTGAAAATTGCCTATTCATGTCCCTTGCCCATTTATCAGTTGGGGAATGGCTTGATTTTTTTTGTACAATTGTACAACTAGCTCCTTATATATTTGAGTAATTAGACCTTTGCCAGAGTTTTTTGTTATAAAGATTTTTTCCCAATTTGTTACTTCCCTTCTAATTTTGATTGTATTGGCTTTGTTTATACAGAAACTTTTTAATTTAATGTAATCAAAATTATTTATTTTACATTTTGTAATATTATCTAACTCTTGCTTGGTCTTAAAATCTTTCCCATGGATCTGACAGGTAAACTATTCTATGTTCACCTAATTTACTTATAATTTCCTTCTTTATATTCAAGTCATTCACCCATTCTGAATTTATCTTGGTGTAGGGCAGTGATGGGCAACCTTTTGAGCTTGGTGTGCCAAAATTCGCCAAAAAACTGAGCATAACCTGGGAGGTGTGTCCCTTCGAGGAAAAAAAAACAATTTCACAATATTTATAGTTTAAATAACAAAAATGTATAATTGTAATATATAACTGTATTTAATAAACCAAAAACTAATTATTTTACTTACCTACTTAGTGACAGTTGTTTTGGCCTACAGACCTCCGGCACAGAGTGTCTACACTACACTACAGCAAATGTTTCATCCTCGGCATGCGGCCCCAAACTTCTCTGCATTCTCAGCATGCAGCCACGTGTCATTGAAAATGGCTACACGTGTCACGTGTGTCATAGGTTTGCCATTAGGGGTATAAAGTGTAAGATGTTGATCTAAACCTAATCTCTCCAATACTGTTTTCCAATTTGGGGAAGGCATTTTTGTAACAAAATTCTCTGACAAAGGTCTAATTTCCCAAATATTTAAGGAACTAAGACAAATGTACAAGAAATCAAGCCATTTACTAATTGACAAATTATCAAAGGATATGAATAGGCTGTTTTTGGATGAAGAAATAAAAGCTATCAATAATTGCATGAAAGGGTGTTCTAAATCCCTCCTGTGTAAAGAAGTACAAATCAAAACAACTCTGAGGTACCACCTCACACCTAGCAGATTGGCCAATATGACAGTAAAGAAAAATAATAAATGTTGGAGGGGATGTGGCAAAATCAGGACACCAATACACTGCTGGTGGAGTTGTGAATTGATCCAATCATTCTGGAAGGCAATTTGGAATTATTCCCAAAGGGCTTTAAAAGAATGCCTACCCTTTGATGCAGCAATACTACTACTGGGTTTATACTCCAAAGAGATAATAAGGAAAAATATTTGTACAAAAATATTCATAGAGGTGCTCTTTGTGGTGGCAAAAATTGGAAAATGAAGGGGTGTCCCTCGATTGGGGAATGGCTGAACAAATTGTGGTATCTATTGGTGATGGAATACTATTATACAATAAGGAATGATAAACTACTTGATTTCCATAGGAGCTGGAAAGACCTCCACGAACTGATGCAGAGAGAAATGAGCAGAAGTACAAGAACATTGCACACAGAGACTGAAACAATGTGGGATGATCATATATAATCAACTTTACTACTGATAGCAATGCAATGATCCAGGACAATCCAGAGGGACTTATGAGAAAGAACACTATCCACATCTAGAGAAAGAACTGTGGGAGTAGAAACACAGAATGAAAACATTTGATTTATCATTTGTTTATATGGGTATTGGATGTGGGGTTTTGGTTTTTAAAAGATTATTACAAAAATGGATAGCATGGAAATAGGTATTAAGTGCTAATACATGTATAACCCAGTGAAAATGCTTGTTGGCTCTGGGAGGGGGGAGGGAAAAGAGGAAGGAAAGAACATGAATCATGGAAATGAAATCATGGAAAAATACTTTTAAAAAAAGAGTATATAGATTAAAGAGTCCCATGTTGTGAAATGAAGTGGAGTGCCCAAGGAGGATTTTAATGCCAATAAAATTATTCCCTCATATAGATATTAATGCTTCCAGTCCCATCATTAAAATTCATTTTAGATCATTGACAAAAAAAGAAAGGCCTCACAAGGTCTAAAATATTTATAGCAGCCCTTTTTGTGCTAGCAAAAAAATGGAAATAAAATAGATTCCTATCAATTAGGGAAATTATGGCACAAAAATATAATGGAATATTATTACTGAACTTAAAAAAGGATAAATATAATGAAAAGAATTATGTGAACTCATGCAAAATGATGCAAGCAGAATCAGGAAAACAGTATAACACAATGGATAAAACAATATAAATGGAAAGAACAAAACCCAAGCTACTTAAATTAAATGATATTCAATACAATGACCACATTTAACCCCAGAAAAGAGTTGTGAAAAAAATCTCCCTTTCTTTTAAGAGATGAGAAAGGATAGGTATAGAAGAGTGTCTAAATGTCCAAGTAGTAGAAAAGTGTTGGACTTTTTCAGTGAGCTAGTCAGTTTTGCAAAGCATTGTTTTTCTATTTTCTGTCTATTGATAGCTCTCTGGGGAAAAGAAAAATGAACCATAAGTAATATGAAAACAAAAGACATCAATACAAACTAGTTCTTTTTTTTAAAACCCTTACCTTCCATCTTAGAATCAATCTGTGTATTGGTTCCAAGGCAGAAGAGTGGTAAGGGTTGGGCAATGGGGGTTAAGTGACTTGCCCAGGGTCACACAGCTAGGAAGTATCTGAAGCATAGTTTCACTATGACCTTCCATCTCTAGTCCTGACTCTCAATTCACTGAGCCACCCAGCTGCCTCCCAAATTAATTCTTGAAGGAAATTAATTACTGTGTGCCTTGAAAGCTCACTGTCTCCCACAATGCTATGACATTATTAGCTAACAGTTTACCAAGGTTTAGTTGACAACAAAGAAGAAAAAGTTCTGGGCACAATTAGAATTCCTAGAAGCACTAGGAAGGATGCAAAGGAAGGAAAGCTTTTCTTTCCTCCAAAAATGGGTGACTGTAGTCAACTTGAAAATAGGAGCATCAATTTGTTGTACCTGAGACATAAAATTATATATATATGTACATATATATATGTAATTCTATCCCATCTCTGCTAAATATTTTATATATTTATTATTAATAATTATTAAATAACATGCTATATATATTATACAATGTATATAATAAATGTAAATAATAAATATTCTATACAATTATTAATATCATAGCTAGATTGTCTTCAACTGAAGAAGAGGAAGGAGGCCTGACAAGCAGCACATCACTGCCATGGAATTAGCTTCAGGCTGGTTCTCTAAATGAAACAAATTATCAGTCATAATCTTCTTTCTCCATGGTGTTTTCATTACCTTCCTCTGAACAGGGCCCCCTGGTTTTGGACTTGAAACCTCCCAAACTCAGAACATGCTCTTCTTCCTAGCCTTTTTAGATTTCTACCTTTTGGCTGAATAATA